>NC_135313.1:97603061-97910015 GCF_048772815.1 Callospermophilus lateralis
GATAGTGTATTAGAGATACAGCCTGAGGGGGAAAAATAGAAGGTGAAGTCTAAGAAGCCAAGGGTTATCTTCTCATCAGCAAATGAAGGCCAGGTCCTCTGAAGGGACACTTAGGGGAAGTAAAGTAATAAGACTTGTTGTCTCCTTGCATTATCAGAGGAATAAAGTACTCAGTGGTTGTTGATTTCCTTTCTAACTATTAAAGACAGATGCTGAGTTTTATTTACATATCTTGTCTACTTTTTATACATAATTTTAAGAATGAAAGAAATTGGCAAGGAGTGGCATTATTCCTCAGATCACACTTATACCTACTTGCCCAAGGACTAGGGGCTAGTAAGTGCAAGAATTGAAGCATAAGTCTCTCTCTGTCGGCCACACTCCCGTCAACCTCAAATTCAATGGTGAATGTGGTTAACTATGCAATGAAACTCTCCTTATCCATAGCTCGAAAAGATAGCTCTTTTTATGACATTTGACACTGTCCTTGAAATCATCTCTATTTTTCTTAATGAAAGTTTCCATAAATCCCATGGGGCCTTTGACAACCTTCTAATAGGAACATTGTTTGGAAAGATCTAAAAATACAAAGTGAACAAAAGAGAGAGAGAGAGAGAGTGGGGGGGGGGAGCGCTTCTTGAAAGAGTCATTAGGGAAATTGATGAGGCCTGTTTTCTTTTCTTACTCTCTCCAAGGGCTGTTAAGGGCAGTAAAGGGGACAGTGGAGGAAGGGAGGGTATTAAACTACAGTGAGAAGTTATGATTCTAGCCAACCTTGAATTTTCTCTGAATGAGATGTAGACATAAAAATTATTATTAATAAAGGAGAAAGTTTACAGCTCACTAGGTAAACTTTTGCACTTTTTCTTTCTCTGCACAGAACTTTCTTTCTCCCTTCTTCCCCAACCACCACAGCATACAGACACCCACTCACAAGTGTGCATGCATGTACACACACACACACACACACATACACACACACACACACACACACGAGCCCATTCCTCCATTTATAATCTAACTAAGGACTCTTGACATGCAACCTTTCTTTTCTGACATTAATATCAACACAGGGTTCTGGAAACCACCTTGAACACCAGACTTAGTTATTGATGGTTGAAATAGAAATCTACAGTTTCAACACAGAAATCTACAGTTTCAACAAGTCCCTCAGGGGATACTTCCACATAAACTAATATTTCATTTGAGAACAACTTGTCTACCTGACAGTAATGCTCATAGAAGGTAAGAGATAAAAATTTTGTAGAGCAGGCAGACTGTTTAAGCTACCCACCTTCCCCTTATAATATAAAAAGCACACACTTATTGATTAATCCAGTGATACCCTTGATCTTCTTATTGCAAGACTCTGTTCTGGGTATGTTGGATAAGTCCTTGGAATGAAAAAGACCTACTGCCTGGTGAAATGGTATTCTATGGGTTCTATTAAGAGTCTTTTTGTCTTTCATATCTTATTTTATCTTGCTGGGAAACTTAGATCGCAAAGAGGGCTGGGGGCACAGCCCTAAATGGACATCCATTGAAGAATAGCTGGCCCTGCCACAGCTCTGTCCTGACAAAGGCCCCAGGTTTTCATCACATGGAACCTGAGATTCAGCCCTTGCTCTGGCATGGTCAGGTGGGGGCCTTAAGCCATTACTTAAACTCCCTGTTCTTTATGTTCCCTCTGCCTCTATTACTTTGGAAAAATATTTAACTTTCCTACTCTGCAGGTGACTATGATGTTGAAATTATGAACACAGAGATGACTCTTTTATTTTCAATTAGAATGGATTTGACAAGTAGATGTTCCCTAGCATCATGCCATCTCCCACTCCTGCTAGGACTCCTCTATCAGCTCCTCCCCACAATTAGGCTAATCCTTCTTTACTGAGTATCTGTAGTATATGTCAGGCTCTATAAGTAAATATTATCATTTAATCTCCACCACCACCCTTTATAGATTCTATTACAATTCACATTTTATAGATAAGGAACCTAGCTCTGGAAATGGAAACACCTGAACTTTTGCAGCACAAGAAGTGTATGGTCCATGGGAATTTGAAGCCAATTCAGTCTAATCCACAGATATGTGTTCTTTCTCTCTTTCCCAAAGCCTCCATTTTCAAATTCTACAAGTCTACAAGAGTATTTTTCAGTATAATCTGCATTACATTTGCCAATTTTATGTTTATATATGTATGGGTTCATTTTTTAATTCCAAAAGCAGTAAAACAGCTGATACTTCATTTAGAAGATAAATCTATAGGTCAAGAGGTAACTTTTCTCTCCTTGATTTAGCTTAACTTCTTATTTTATAACTCAAACAAACTGATCCTGTTCTTTTCATTTTGTAACCTTTTAAGCCTGTTTAAATAGTCTGTGGCTTAAATCTCCTATGCTTTAATTTTCGATTAATTTGGTTTGAGCCTTTTGGTAATTCAGCTTGTTACATAAAATAGTCAATAAAATTCCTAGCACATCTGGTTTAATTTTAGCTTACAACATTGAGATTGGCTGTCTGTAACCAAAGGAAATGGAAACTGAATAAATTTATTCTTCTATGTAAGCAGGTAGTAGAAAAATGTTAGAAAATAGGGTGGAGACTGGGGAAAGGCTTAAGAGTAAAGTTGAAGCTATGGATAATTGTTCTTAATTGGCACCGCAGGTATATGCTATTGCAAGTAACACTGGTCTATATACAATAAAGCATGAAGCTCTTTTTTAAATTTATTCATTCATTTACTTATTGAGTTTTTGAAACAGAGTTTTACTAAGTTTTCCAGGTTAGCCTCAAATTTGCAATCCTCCTGCCTCAGCCTCTTGACTAGCTGGGGTTACAGGGATGCATTATCACACCGGGCTCTGATTTTCCTTTTTAGAAAACCCTTCCAATATTGGCAACAAAGAGGATTTTTCATGCAGCAAAGGGACATTTGTGTAAGCCCAACATTTATCCCTTGAAATTCACCTTGCTCATGGGAATAACTTGCTAAAGAGTTATGCACCATTAACATTATGGCCAAGTGTACACTCTCCGTCTTTCCCAATTCCCTGAAGCACAGTGAACTTGGGACTGAAATGTTCACAACAGTATCTATCTAACTTTAAAGTCCTTACAAATTACAAATTGCCTGGCAACTTGGTCATATGTTGCAGGTTCTGACTCAGCAGGCTTGGGGTGGGACTTGAAATTCAGCATTTCTCACCAACTCCCAGTCATATTTTGGAGAAGACTGCTAAAGTAATGAAGTACCGAGGGGGAATGAAAGCATTAAGTGTCAATAACCATCAGTCTGAGTGCTGAAACATCTTGTGTAGCACCATGGTGGGATTAGTGTTTTTACAAAATAGAGAAACACATAATCTCTTTCTTTCCCCCCACCATGCATGCAGGTACCAGAGAAAGGTCATGTGAAAGCATCATTTGGGAAAAGGGTACTCACCAAGCCCCTGACCATGCTTACCCTCACTTCAGAATTCCAACCTCCAGAACCATGAGAAACAAATATCAAGTGGTTGTTATTACTATCATTATTTTTGGTGGTATACTAGTGAGAATTGAACCCAGGGGCACTCTACCATGGAGATATACCCTCAGCCCTTTTTTAACATTTTATTTTGAGACAGGGTCTTGCTAAGTTTCCCTGAATGGTCTCAAACTTGCAATCCTCCTGCTTTAGCCTCCTGAGTGGTAGGATTACAGGCATCCATTACCACATCTAGCTATGATTGCTCTTTGGTATCCATTAGGATATTGTACTCAAGGGCTGCCTTCAAAATCCCCAAATCTATGACTACTCAAGTCTCTTACATAAAGTAGCATTACATTTCTATATAACCTTTGCATATCCTCCTGAGTACTTTAAATTATCTTTGGATTACTAATAATACTACATAGGCTTTAAATGTTATATAAAATTTTTATACTGTATTGCTTATAAAATTGTGACGAGAAAAAAAAATAAGTGTAATGTTCAATAGAGATAATTTTAAAAAGTTTAAATTGTTTGTATTGGGATTGAACCCAGGGGCACTTCACTACTGAGCTACATTCCTAGCTCTTTTTACTTGTTTTAACTTTGAAATGGAGTTTTGCTAATTTTCTTAGGGTCTCACTAAATTGCTGAGAATGGCCTCAAAATTGTGATCCTTCTGCTTCAACCTCTGTTTTTTTTTTTTTTATTAAACATTTTGATCTTCATTTGGTAAAATCCACAGACATGGAACCCATAGTCAAGAGAACCAATTGTATAGAAAATTAATAACATGCCATAAGGGACATAAGCATAAAGATGTCTAATTTTTTTTTCCTCCATCAAAAAATCATACGTTTAAGAAAAACAATGTTTGGTGTGTTTTACTTTCAGTTCTCCTAAGTCCCAAACTGAAAGCTGAGAAGTCCAAGGTCAGGGACCCACATTTGACAGGAGTCATCCTAAGGTATAAGGCAGAAGGACACAAGAGCATGAGAAAGAGGGGGTAAGTGAAAAGTGAAGAGAGAGAGAGAGAGAGAGAGAGAGAGAGAGAGAGAGAGAGAGAGAGAGAGAGACTGACTTATCCTTTCATCTGGAGCCTACTCCCAGGATGACTGAGATAACCCACCCACTCCTGCCATAACATCACGAATCTGTTCATAGGGTCAGATCTCTCATGCCATAATCACCTCTTTACTTGTTAAAGGTCTTACCTCTCCATACTGTTTCTAACACATGAACTTGGGACCAGGCACGGGAGAAAGAGGCACATTCCCACCATAGCTGGCTCAAGTAAGAAACATGACTGACCCTTCCTAAACAACTGACCAGTCTCCTCTCTGGGTTTCTTGTAACTACTCTTATCTCTCTGCAATTAATTCTCAGCAGTGCATCCAGAACATTATTTTTAAAGAGGGTGTCTGATGGTGGTGTTCCCCACTGAGGGTCCTTTGGCAGCTTTCCAGTGATCTCAGAACATTAAGTGGCCAATTATGTACCATTGCTATCAGAAGGCTCAGGGCTCTGAGCCCCTCCTACCTGGCTCCTCTAACCTTCTGGAGTTCTGAGGGGCTCCTCTTGCTTCAGAGGTCTCACACAGTCTGCTCCCTTCATGCACCTGCTTTTGTCCATTTCTCCTGGTGGTGATTTCTTGTTTTGTATCAGATGTCAGCATCAAGGCTATTGCTTCAAAGAACTCCTTCTTGATGCTCCAGTTTTGGTCAAGTGCTCAAATGATGAATTTTCAGTTCACAAAGAATACCTCCTTTTCTAGCATAGTAACATTTCTAATAATCTGCTTAATTATTTTCTTAATCATTCCCATTGCTAAAGCATGCAATTTGTAAAATCAAAGCCCTTGTCTAACTGGTTCGCTATTTATCCCCAGCACCAAACATAGTTCCTGGCACAAATAGAATGCATGATTATGATGATGATCCAGAAGTGTGAGTTAGGTCATGCCTCACTGTGTTAAAATAATTGGGCTCTAAGAAGATGCCCTTTCAATAGTTCTCAGTTCTTTCCAGTAACCTACAGTTTTAATGCCATGAATAGCTGGAATCCACAGTCTACTTTAATGTGTTCATGTTTTATGGAAACAGACAGAAGTAGAAATTTTGGCAATTGTTTGTTTCTAAATTGAACACCTGTCTTAATTGTTGTGAGCTACATCAACAGCTGCTTCTAGCCTCAGAGGAAGGGTCAGACATTTCTATGGCTGTTGCCACGGGTAAGCTGCTGTTTCATCTGCTATAAACATCTGCACAAGAGTTTGCAAAGTGGAATCATCTATTTTTAAAAATCACCATTTAGAAAATATGCCATGACTGAATCGGTAGATTTACTTGTATGTTTTCCTTAATACTCTGGTTATGTGTCCACGTGGGTCCTTCCCTGCTGTGTTGGCTCCAAGAGATGAAATTTGTCTCTACCTCCCTCTTCCTTAATAAAGAATACTTCATGCTTTAGACAAAAAGAAAAAAAAAACTCCCAAATAGTCACCAGAAGGAGAGAGGCTGTTGTCACAAAACTGTGCAAGCTGGTAGAAAATGTAATTCCTCGTGACCTGCAGTCAAATACAAGACGGATTAGATGAGGGCAGAGTGAAAGGTAGGTAGTTATCTGGAATATTCATGTGGACAAAGATCAAAAAATTATAGCCAGAATACAAACAACAAAGAGAATGCAATTTCTAGGAAGATATAAGGAACAATGAGCTCCAGGTCAAAGATATGAAAAATAGACATATAGCATACAGGAAAAAAAAGAGCCAATGTTAGAGTAACTACTTTATAAATTAAGTATACCTTAAAATATGCTCAGCTCACTCAGTTCAAGAATGATTTTGACAGAGAAAGAATCCAAATCTACAGATGGAGAAGAAAATAGACACTTCAATGTAGAGTGCATTCATTCATTCATTCATTCATTCATTCATGCATTCTTTGTCTATGCAATAGTCTGCTAAGACTGCCATAAAATATACAACTGACTAGGCAACCCAGTCCACTGGGTTTATTTTATCACAGTTTTGGAGCCTTAAAGTCCAAGATCAAGATCCCAGATGATTTGGTTTCTGTTGAGGCTGATCTCCTTGCAGACTGCTGCCTTCTAGCTATCACCTCAAATGACGTTTTCTATGTGTGTGCACTCCTGTTGTATCTCCCTCTTTTTATTAGATTAGACCCTCACTTTAAGACTTCATTTAAATTTAAGTATATCCCTAGATTTCTTGTCTCCAAATATAGTCATATGGGAGTTTGGATTTTAACACATTAACTTGGGGGAACACAAATCAATCCATAGTAGTCCACTTCAGTGAAATTTTCATTTAATGGCTCACCTATGATGGGTACCTTCCCCCAAATAATATGAAGTGGAGTCCTTCAGGAGAACCCACAAATGAATCCCCAGAAAGATCATGATAAAATTACAATACAGAAGCCTCAAAAGTATCACCTCAGAGTTACCTCAGGCCTGAGAGAGTACTAAGTTCTTAGACAGGATGGAAATGGTCTGAATAGAATTTCCTGAGACCAGGACTGTAGGATGCCCCAAATAAAGGGGATGTGGGTGCTTTCATGGAATAGTGTATGTATGGGTATCAAGCTGAACTAAATGTTGTAAACTAAGCTGAGTGTTTGCCTCTATTAGACAAGGTATAGAAGAAATGACTATTTTTTTCAAAAATATGAAAAATGTTTATAACAGAAGAGCCAATAATACCATACTAATGAATAACTCCTTCATTAACGATTACCCTTCATATATGGGGAGAGGGCATGGGACTTAATAAAGTTGTGATGCGTAATACTGTAATGTTAGTTTACAAACTGCAAAAGGCATGCAAGTTTAAGAGGTTGCTCAGTACTACTCTTTATTTAGCAAGTACAGCTGTCCAATTTTGGGAGATTGCATCCTGCCTCTGCAAAAAAATAAAAAAATTAAAAATATAAAAATCACTATCACTTTCAAGTGTTATATAGTTCATCATCCAAGAAAAAGAGTTAGCAGTTTTAGAAATTGCAGAACAATGTCCTTGTAAAACATGCAATGCCTAATCACATAATTGTTAAAACAAAAATTGGAGAAGAAACAAGGATGAACTTAGACACTGTAACTTCTACAGGGAGCTTATTTTCTTTTTAAAAAAATGTAATTAAAAAAACCTTTTCACTTTGATACTCCATACAAAGGTATTGGAGAATGTATCTACTTCTTTTTTATGCCTTTTTTTTTTGGTTCTAATTAGTTACACATGACAGTAGAATGCACTTTGATACATCACACATAAATGGAGTATAATTTCCCATTATTCTGGTTGTACATGATGTAGAATCACACCACTCATGTGTATGTATATATATATATAATTTCTAAAGCTGAAATACATCATGGCAAAACACCCTGGGTTACATGATTCCCGTAACTGGATCTGATGGGTAAATATATTTCCCCCCAAGAGTTTTAGGTTACAACTTCTTCAATCTCCCCTTTGAACCTGCAGTAGATTTTGTAGGACCAGTTGGAGATCTGACCCCTTAAAAGGTTACTGTTGGCCTCAGGCAAGACCTAAGTCACTGCAGCCTGTGGGGCATTGCAGGAACACAAAGGAATGGAACAGTTCCCCTGTACTTCTTTCCTTAAACTGACTGTCCTCAGGTTAAACTGCAAACTCCTGAATGTGGCTTCCCAGCTCTTCTGTCTCCATGCCTGCCTATCATGCTGTCCCATGCTGCCATCTCTATGGCCAGCACTGAGTCCTGGTGACATTGCTTCATTACACTAGGATTCATGTTCTCTTCTTCCTTTAAGCTTACTCTCCTCAGCTCTATAACTGGAACCACACTCCTCCTCTTTCATCTTCATATGACTCTTTTGTATCCACCTTAAAAGCTGCTTCTCCCCAGCCGATTCAGAAAGGTGACTCTACTATGGGTTTTCACAAAACTTCTCAACATTTATCAGAATTATTTTTCAACCTTGGTATTTTGTGCCTTTGTGATTATTGGGATGTTTGGACTCTATGGTAGTATTTGAATAATACAAATAAGACATTCTGCATGCACTGAAGTTAAGAGGAAATAGTTTGAAAGCTAGGGAAATCAAAGACAGGTGTACACCTAAGTCGTGAGTTTGCTTCCTCAATCCTAAGAGAGAGTTGAAATTAGTATTAAATTGTGGATGAGAAAATGGTTTTGCAAAGAAAAATTTATTTTCAATAGTGTGACCCAGAGATTTAAATATTACCAGATATTATGTGTGTCCCTTAAATTTCCCAGCCACACTGAATTTAGATGAAGTCATCAAACTAGTTCTAGCAGGAAGACACAGTGGGCATGTGGGGTGACACTTACAGACCAAGATGATGAAAAGAAATTTCAACTCATCCTTGTCCTTTCTGTCCCCATAATCTCAGAGAACATGCATTCCGCATGGCCAAAATTTAAGATGAAGGAAGAGAACCTCGTGCTCATTATGGTTTGAATCTGGAGTGTCCTCCAAGACTCATGTGTTGAAGACTTGGATCATGAGGACTCAGACATCACAAGTGAATAAGCCCCCTGATAGATGAATGGACTTCCGGGTGGAGGTGGGACCCATAGGCAGGTGGGCCCCCATGGGAGGAAATGGGTCTCCTGAGGTATGCCCTTTGGAACTAAATCTTGTCTTGGGGCCATTCCTCTGAATCTCTCTCTTCCCAGATGCCATGAGCTGAGCAGCTTTCCTCTACCATGCACTTCTGCCAGGATGCTCTGCTTCTCCTCAGTGCAGAAGCAAAGGAGCAGCCGACCCTGGACAGGAATCTCTGACACCGTGAGCCAAAATAGACTTAGCACATGGGTCTTTGGCAAAATTCCAGGTTCCAACTATAGCAGAGGCACTGTCTCCTGCCACTGTCTCCTTGTCTCTGAAAGAATGGGGATGTCTATTGCACCTATTTTGTTCCTGTTCTGCATTCAAACTTTGGATATATATGTATATATCGGTACGGAGAGCAGGGTGTTGAGGAGAGGATGTCAGTTCAGCTTCTTTACTGACTGAATTATGTTTTGTATTCAAGGTCTTTGTCCCAAGAGAGGCCACATCTACATTTATGGAAACGACCACATGGCTGGACTTGGAAATAGATGTAATATTACATGGGACTTTGGAATGCCTTCCAAAAATATGAATCACAAATGGATGGTGAGCCATGTCCCATGAGAGGAGAGACAGGAGCATGCACTGGTGCATGTATGTGGAATGGGAGCAACTGTTTGGTGACAGAAGGGGAGGGTGGCAAAGGCCGTTCTCACTAACCATTTCATATCTTCTCTGGTTCTCAGCCATGAATCCAGCTCTGCACAGTGCAGCATTGGGTGTAGATTCTGGGCCACTGATAGCCATGCACATCCTGTTTTGTTCCCTCTGCCATTGTACCTTTGTAGGTGCTTGTTCTAAATGAAGTGGTAAAAGATGGCAGAAGGTCATCCATTCATATCTGAGTGGACTTTGTGTCATTAAGCCCCTGAGATTTCAATGGTGTTAGGGCTGGGGATGTAGTTCAGTGGTAGCTCAGAGCTTACCCAGCATGTCTGAGACCCTGGGTTTGATACACAGCATCACACACACACACAAAATAATAATAAAATAAATAATTCAATGATTTCAAGGATGTGTCTTCCATTGTGGGAAGCTGACATTAATCACCTTGATAAAAGCAAAAACAAAACAAAACACCTCTCACCAGCATTCTAATCCTTTGAATTACAATGTATTTGACATGCACAAAACTGGTAAAGCATACACGTAGAAAAAACAAGATGAGACCAAAATAATAGCAGAAGGGAATGATATACTATCTACCTATCTATATTTCTATATGTGCATATATATCCTGAGCTTTACTGTTGAACTACACTTCCAACCCCAAGATTTTTTAAATATACAAATATAATATACTAAACAGAGGAGAAGCATCTACAAACTTTTGTTATTTTTAATTGCCTACAGAATGCCTTTAATTGCTCATTTCTTGCAGATGATTACCGCCTTGACTAAGGCTGGGGTAAAATCAATCAAAGTCAAAATGGTAGTAACCACTGACATACGGACAATCAAAAGGAAAATTAACTCATTTCTGAAATAATAATGTGCTTTACAAAAAGTTAAACGCAAAGGTGTATTATATGATCAGGTGTATGAGGCTGAAAATTTTTAAAGATTTTATAAGAATGTTTATTTACTAAATAATAATGTTATTCCACTGGTGAGCCTTTTAAAATTAAAAAATACAACCAGTTTTAATAACAAAATTATTTCCAAAATAACAAAAATAACAATTAATATATTTAATTTTTCAAAAAGCTTGGTATGATCTATTTGAACATTTAAGCAAAATTACTATTCCTGTAGAGCTTCTGAGCTCTACGTCACAGGATCCATTCTACATAAGTGACTCTCCTCCTGAATAAGGCCCTTTGAAAAACATCTTTCTCAATGAAAAGTATGTTGAAATGATCTTCAGAGCTTTGATGCATGGGGGTATGTATGACATGGGTACCATGGGAAGTTCCACTTTCTAGTTTTATATAAAGCTTGATAGCATTTCTAAGTATCAAATACAATCAAGGGGCTCATTATAACAACTCAAATACACGAGACATGTAGTCCCTTACAGAGTGGAGCAATAGTATTAATAAACTTATTTTTTTTTTTTTATTACAGGAAAATAAGATTTAAGCTTGTCAACAAAACCTATAAACTCTAGACGAATTTTGGCCTCTATCTATCTCTTTATTTTCTTCTTACATCCCTCTTGTTCTTATTCTACTTTCAAATATCAGGCACCAGCTTTCTTCCAGTTCATCAAACAAACAACATGCTGAGCTTTATCCTGCCTCAGGACTTTTGCACTTGCTCTTTTGTTGTTCCCTCTGCCTGGACTGGTTTTCCTCTGATACTAAAGAGACTGTGCTCTTCTTAGAATGATGCCTCAGTCCACATATCACCTTTTCATGGATCTCCCCAGACCTCTTAATCCACATCTAATTTCAGCCCAAACATTATTTAAAATTACCTGCTTTACTTTATAACCCTTATCTTTATCTAAAATTGTCCTATTATTTCATTTGCTTATTGCCAGTGCACTTATCTATTGTGCCCATAGCCCTGTTTCTGTGGATCAGCAGAGTATCCAACACATGGACAAAAAGATATCATTAAATATTTTTGAGTGACTATCCCCCACATAGAATAATAACACAACTGTTGGTGTCTGCTACAAAAGTGCAATTTAAATACAATGAGAGAATTCATATTAGTGACAGATAAAGTTTTCACTACTTTAATCACAGACACTCTATGCCTATCCTGCCACATCTCCTCCAGCCCCATGCAACCTACAATTAACTTTACACCTGTCTCTCTGTCTCTCTAACACCCATCGTTTTTCTTAACCTGAGGACTGTGTCTATGCTGCTCTCTGTTGACTTTCTCTCTTGTCTCCACCTTCAAATTAACCTGCTTCCCAGACTCAGATGAACTGTCTGACTCCTGTGAAATCTGCTCCATGCAAATCTACTTTCCAACAAATAGAATCACCCTCTGCACTCACTGTCCTCAAGACTCTGTTAGAACAATTGTACAAGATTATGGTAATTATCTCCATGTATGCATTTCAGCCACAGAGTTCTATAAGGACAAGGTCTGTGTCCTCTTTACCTTGATAAGTACAACATTATGTATAATGCCTCAAACATGCCAAAGACCCCACAACTGCCTTTGATTTAAAAATGCAATTGACTGAACAAAAAAAAAAAATGGAATTATTCTCAAATAATTTTTACAAGTACCATTCACATAATTTGCTGAACATTATCTTCCTACAAAGTCTTATTGCTATTCTTTTAGTTATTTAAAACCTATTAAATTTTTTCTTAAATTATGCATTGGATTTTTATTACTATTATTCCCTGATATTCAGAGAGCACCTTTTCAAAAGACTTCAACACATTTACTTTAAAATGTTTTATATTATAGGACTCAGAAGTTCCACTACTTGGAATCTATCCTAACAAAACGATCAGGATTTCAGGTTGAGGGGACCTATTTAACACTGATTACAATCAAGGAAATGGGCAACATCCTTAATGCTCTGCCTTAGGGGAAAGGTGATTTCACCTTTGTGTTCCTTAGGAACTATTATTTGTAGGCATGAAGAAAAATTTTAAATATTTTATAAGAATGTTTATTTACTAAATAATAATTTAATTCTATTGGTGGGCCTTTTAAAATTAAGAAATACAACCAACTTTAATAACAAAATTATTACTAAAATAACAAAAATAACAATATGTTTAATTTTTGAAAAGCTTGGTATGGTTTATTTGAACATTTAAGCAAAATAACTATTCCTGTTCCCTATTTATTGCTTTAATTAGTGTTTATTTTCTTTTCTATGGCACTTCTTTATTACATTTGTTGGAAAAATTCATTTTTCATTTTTCAATATATTCATATTATTTTTAAAAATACTTTATATAGTTTCTTATAAGTTATAGTTTATAACATATTTTGGAAATAATTGACTTATTCAGTTGAATCTTCTCTGTAGACCATAATATTTTTAATTTTGAAACTAATTTTCTAAAGTGCTAAGATTTCTGACACATTCAAAGCAAATGCACTAGACTGAGGACATTCTTAATCCTAATATTTTTGTATAGCTTTTCAAAATTATCTAAGTCCAAATATTTTACATATGAAGTGCTTTTGCCTTTTTGACACAATTTTTCTCTCTCACTGATAAACTTTTTTTTAAAGAGAGAGAGAGAATTTTAATATTTATTTTTTAGTTTTTGCTAAACACAACATCTTTGTCTGTATGTGGTGCTGAGGATTGAACCTGGGGCCACACGCATGCCAGGCAAGCGCGCTACCGCTTGAGCCACATCCCCAGCCCTGATAAACATTTTTACACGATAGGACTTGTCAAATAAATTGATTTTTTGATTGCTTTGAATATTTTACTGGGTTTAGATGTATGTGAAATCAAAGGAATTCTCAATTTTCTTCATTTCTGGTTCAGAATATGAATTTATCTAATTAAAACAAGAGTTCCCTTAAGTTATTCTTCCCAGAAGTCAAGAGATTCTAATACACAATTATAGATTTTAAAAATTAAATTTGTATACATTGAAGTGTTCATCATGTAATTTATTTAGTTCCTCCCTTGCTTTTGTTTGGATAATCTTCAATATGTTCCTTTTTATAGTTTTATTTTCAATGATTATAATTTTCTAAAAGCATTAAAAACTAAGGCTTTTTGGCTCAATATTTGTTGAATACTTTAAAAGAAAGAAATTTTGAAGAGTCTCAGAGATACTGGGAAATGTTCCCAATTTAATATTGAATGGGGGAAAAAGATAAAATTAAATAAAGCACCCTAAGAGAAAATTATATAAAACATGACTTTTTACTAGGCTAGCATTTTTCCTACTGTAGCATGCTTGACAGCCGGGTTCATCTCCACACCAATAAGTCGTCATTGGCCACCACACCATTGTGCTTGGCCATGTAAGAATTGTGTAATCATGGGCAGAGCTGGCACATCTTTGCCATTGGACAAAGTATGTGCATTGTTTATAATACCTATGTTGAGTTTAATTGCTATTTAAAATACTTTATTTTGATTCAATATTGAAAAGCATTGTTTACATGGAAAATCAGCAGCCCAGATGATATTGTGATGGGCTCAGACACACAGATGTACCAAAGGAGGTTCCAGAGAGACAGGGTCTGATTGTGGATGAATTTCAGAACTATCTGATCCAATTTGTTTTGCATCTACTTTATTTTTATGTATGCATAAGAATGATGTGCAATAAAAAGTTCTGCGTATGTAATTTAAGAGAGCCATTTCAAGACATACAACATAAAAGTTCTAAGTGATAATAAACTATTGTGTCAGTGTGTATTTGGAAGCATATTCTTTTTCTTCTTAGGAAATAATTGTAAGTCTTAGAATCACTACTATTTAATTAGACTTAATATACATAAATATATACCCCAGAAGAAAATATCTTAAAATGTTAATATTGCTGATCACTGACCTATAGAAATACAAATGCTTATAACTTAAATTTACTCTCTGTCATTTCCAAATGGAGAAAGTATGCATAATTACTTATAATTATAAGTAAAATATATGCACAATTTGTTACATTATTATAACATAACTTTATTACATTAATATTAATCGCCAGTATTTATAATAGTATTATAATAGCAAAGTCATGTACTTGTTTTCATTAGAGTGAAAAAGTATAAGGTATATATAAATCTATAAAATACTTATATAATTAATATAAATGGAAAAGAAAAGTGCCAAATGTTAATAGTAGTTACAATGGTAATGATGTGATAGAATTATAGATTTGTACTCCCATTTCCTCTTTACCTATTTTTCAATAATAATAAGAATGTATATACATACATATATACACTATATACCTATTTATATGCAGATAGAATTTTTATTATACCAATGAACAGAAAAACAACATCAGCAAAGTAAACACAATTTCTGACTTAATACTTAAAATAATTTATGTCTTCATATACTTACATCATCCATCCACAAGGCATCCATTCTTGTCATTGCAGCAAGTGCTTTATACAAACAGGTCAAGCACCCCTTATCCAAACTGCTTTAGACCAGTTTGTTTGGATTTGGAAATATTTGTATATGCATAATGAAATATCTCATGGATGGGACCAAAGTTTAAACATGCAATTCATTTATATTTCATGTACACCTTATATGCACATCCTGGAGATAATTTTACAAATGTCTTTAGTGTGCTTGCTTTTGACTTTGACCTCTCATATGAGGTCAGAATGGAATTTTCCATTGGTGGCATTGTGTCAGTGTTCAAAGTGTTTCAGATTTGGGAGCACTTCAGATTTTCTGGTAAGGGTTGCTCAACCTAAATTATTTTCTTTCCTATCCATAACTCTATTAGGGATTTCTATATATTCCTACTTTAGGGATAGGAGAACTGAAGCTTGTTGGGGCCCCAAAGCCTCACTAACTCCTGTTGCTAGTAAAGCAATAGAGCCAGAAAGAAGATGGGCTCCTTTCTGGTCAGGACCTTGTGACATGCATGGGTTCCTCCCACCTCCACCACAACCCACAGTGATTGCAGCATGCCTATGGAGGGAATCACAGAAGGAACAATTTCCATTGTATAGAAAAAGAAACTGGGACAGAGAGGCCAAGAATCTTGTGGAAGACAGCAGAGCTGTTAAGAGAAAGTGTTGGTTCTAAAACCTGCCTAAACAAAGTGAAGACCTGAGAGCAATGGAAATTGAAATAGAGAGCCCCAGATCACTTTCCAAATAGTCCTGGGGTCTGCTCCACAGTGGAATATCATTTTTTTTTTCTGAAATTTATGTTGCATCACTGGGTTCAATTTCAAAGATCCATGTACAGAAGAGGTTCAGACAATGGATCTTTTATAACAGCTTTGCAGTCAAGTTGTGGACTGAATTGATTTCCTTTTCTTTTGGCAGATAAAGGTGGAATATAATTGTAGTAATAACTTATATAGTGATTTCCAAACTCAAAGCACTGGGGAAAACACATTAAAGAGCTCAATGCCATTTGAATATTGCATTCTATTAGCTGTCGAGATTCAGGGACTTGCTACAAGAGAGAAAAGCACATTGAATTGGACTTGATGAGCACTTTATCTTTTGATATGCTGTACTGAGTGAGGCCAGGGTCCTCCTAATGTAGGATTCTTCTTCTCACAGCAATTCCAAGGGGTAGTATAGAGAGGCATGGCTATAAGTCTTCAAAAATACTTGCAGACACCATCAGAAAAGCTCAATAGATATTTTAAAATGCATAGGCAAAGAAATAGCTTGTTTCATGTAGAAATTTTGAACAGCAAATAATCCCATCAGCATAAAAAATATATGCATTTAAAATCTTTGTAGAGCAACTCAAAAACAGCACTATGGAGCGAAAGGGTGTACATATTTGATATCTGTCTCCACCTCCCCCCTCCCCCCCAGTACAGGGGAATTGAACCCAGAAAACCTCAACAACTGAACTACATTTAAATCCTGTTTGCTTTTTATTTTCTCACTAAATTGCCAAGGCTGGGCTCAAACTTTTCCAACTTGTTATCCCCTTGCCTCCTATATATCACCACCAGGCCCTATTGGAATCACATGGTAAGACTGCTATTAAAGTCTACACCACAGGGGGCAGTGTTGCAGCATGCAAAGAGTAAACATAACTTGTCGGAACTCCAGATTCATCTTCTCATTAATCTCTTTGATTCTCAGTTTCTAAATCTGCAGAATGATGATGACAATGTATCTTTTTCATAGGGCTCTAGCAACATTTAAAGAGAATAAGGTACTTCGAATATCTGATCTACTGTCAAACCAAATAGTGGAGATTCACAAATGGTAATTGGTTATAAATGTGTGGGTTTCTTTCTTTCTTTTTTAAGCTTAGTATTTACTTTAATTGATTGATTGATTGATTGAATGATTGTGGTGTTGGGGATTGAACCCAGGACCTTATACATGCTAGGCAAGTGCTATGCCACTAAGGTATATCCTCAGCCCTGTGGATTTTATTTCTCTATATTGCTTCTAAAACCTAATGAAGTCTGTGTGCTCAAGAAACAAGCACTTGTTTTTTATATTATTAGCCTGGTTACAAGTTTGTATTCACAAACTCATATTTTTTCATATCCCTGAAACACACTTCTTTAATTGTCTGGGTTTTAAGTACTGTGAAAACAATTTTAAGTCTATGCTCACTGTTTAGAAGCTGAAAACTCCCAATACATTTACTCCTCTAGTAACTGCTAACAATATTTTGGTCCTGTATTTCATTAAAAACAATCATATTTTTTTTTAAAAAAAAGCAGTTTAGTGAGTGTTAACTTTAGATTCTCAGCAGAAATTGAAGTATCTATAATTAGTGAAGTAGTCTTCAGAGGATGAAAGAAAAAAGAAAAAAAAAAAAAACAGACATCTTTTAAAGACTGAAAACCAGAACAATACACTAGATAAAATGCCAATGCCATATGGTGTTTTTATATAACTACAATGTCCTTGGATTAGTAGCTACATATTCACCGTAGTAACCTATATCAGCTCAAACAATAGTTATTATTTTTAACCAGGAAATTGAATCATGAAATTGTAAAATCTTATAATTTAAAAGAGGACCCTAAGAAGTCATCTATGTGTCACCACTCATCCAGTGCAGAATTTTCTCTTACTATATTCGGGGCCTATATTCATCCATTTATTGGAGGAATATTTATTGAGTGTTTCCCATTTTTCAGCTCATATTATTTTCTTTGATGATATATCATAAAACTAGATACAGATTTTGGTGGCCATAGAACTTACATCCAATTCAGGAAAGATGGATAAGATGGTTAAAAGCATAAATACATTATTTTTGAGCAAGATAAAATTCCTATAAGGGAAGAGGATGGAAAATCACTTGGGAAAGACTTAGGGAAGAATTTCAGTTAAAATACTGGGGACCCATAGGTTCCATTTTTTAATTTTTATCTAAGTACCCTGAAGGATGTTAACTCAAAATCAAAGTATTTCTTAGAATATGCATGTTTTCCTTTAAAATGGGAGAAAACAGCCATACACTGGGGTGCAGGCCTATGATCCCAGCAATTGAAGAAGGCTGAACCTGGAGGATCACAAGATAGATCCTGGGAAAGTCATCAAGTGCTTAGCGGTAGAGCACCCCTGGGTTCAATCCAAGCACCATGAAAAAAAATAAATAAAATAAAATAGGAAGAAATAAATAAATACTCAATTAAAAATAAATAAAATATTCTATGTACAAGGAAGTGTCAAATTGCTATGTGGTAGTTCTTATGTCTGATGATTTCAATTCCCAAGGCTCAAGGCAGTGCCCAGTATAGGAAGTTGTCAATAAAAATCTGTTGACAAATGGATTGGCTTGATTTAAAATGAGAGTAAAACTGAAGAACATAGAAAGCTAATGAGGGACATCTCCAGAAAGCTGTGCTATCGGATGCTCAAATTTTAGCAATGTGTCATTATTATAAATTACACAGTCCTTATGCCTTACTGAAATCATGACTTTTTTTCTGTCTTTTTTATTTTTGCTATTCAATATTCACTAGAAATTTTAAAAATGTATAGTTATAGCCCTAAAGTAAAACAGATATATCTTCCTCTTTATTTTTTTTTTCCTTAAACCTAAACTGTTTTTATCTTTCTGTCACTCAGAGAAATATTGCAGACCCACTAGCTCAGAGTTGATTGGGGAGTTTTTAGGTTCTAGCCCCAAAGATAATATTATAATCTGCTGACAAATCAAAAGATGGGCACATCAAAAGGACCAGAACCATATGAGAGTTATTCAGTCTGCAGATACATTTGCTGTTCATACTGGACATAGTTAATATATCCCTAACATTAAATGGTTGTTCAGGTTTTTTTTTTTTTTTCTTTTAAGTAGGGATGGTCTGATACATGCTTCTCTAAAAGCAGTGAATTGATGAGTTGTTCATCTTCATTATAAATTAAAGGGATAATGTAGGAAACAAGAAGCAACATAGGGCCCAAGTTAGAAGAATTTGATTTTTTTAATTTACAGAACTAAAAATGTGCAAATTATTAATCATCCCTATTTACTCATACCCACATCCAGCATACTTGTTTAAATTATTGTATTTTGGGTTATCTACAGGCTACTTGCTCTCAGAAGGCAAAAACTATGAGCTCATTTCCCCCTTCTATCTAACAGGGATAAGGAAACATGGAATATTGTGGGAAATCTAAAATGGTTAGCATAGTGCCTGGCATGACAAAATTACAGCTAATATTGCTGTTTTGTATTTCCTATCAAGATGATGCTATTAATCTGTTTGTGAGTTGGAGCCAGGTCCTGGCTAATTTTTTGGTGAATATTTTGCACATGTGGGTGGAGGATCCCTCCCCTGGGGCCAATCTCACACATTAGCGGGTGCTCTGGCTGGTCTAGGGAGAGGAAGAGCTAACTGGTCCCTGCAGGCATTAAACTCAGGCACTGAACTTGTGACCTGGACTTCATTACATGCCACCCAGTATGCCACTCAGCCAACAGAGTGGTGGCTGAAATTGAAGCTTTTACAGGCCTTACTTGGCCTGCCAAAAGAGAAGAGCTAACTGGAATGGAGACTGTGAATCCCTGGGCAGGAAAATTTCTCCCAGCGGGAAGAAGCTGGAGTTGGAGATTGGGCGTAATTTGTAGAAGAAGGGAGCAGTATTAGGGCCTTGCTCACAATGTATGGGTCTCTGGACCAGTAGCCCAGCATCACTAGGGGTTTTGGGTAAATGTAAAAACTGAGATCTGAACTCCAGTTCTACTGGTCAGGATTCTCTGTAACAAATTCCTGACAGGTTCAGATATACACATGAAATTTAAGGGAAATCACTGTAAAACGAATTCTTTTTTAAAAAATGATTGTTTTAATTATTATTTTTTAAGGTGGACACAATATCTTAATTTTATTTTTATGTGGTGCTGAGGATCAAACCCAGTGCCTCACGCATGCCAGGCAAGCACGCTACCAATTGAGCCACATCCCCAGCCCCTGTAAAATGAATTATAACTTCAGCACACATTTAAATGGCCAGAAAACCTTCAAAAATCCATATGTCCAGGCACACTTCAGATAAAGTAAATCAGAGTATCTAGAAGTGGAACCTGAATAACCGTCATTTGTGTAGCCACCCAAGTCATGCTAAGACTCCGCAGTATTTGAAAATCACTGCTCTGGAATGTGACGGTGATAATGTTATTCCTGCTTTCAAAGTACATGAGGTAGATGGAAAAAGCAGACTGCCTCTGATAAGGCATGAGTTGGTAGGAAATAAAAGAGATGCCAGCAGGAGTCACGAAGACGCAAGATGAATCCCAGAACACCAATTACTAGCTCGATGGCCTCAGGGAAATTATTTAACCTCTCTGACTTTTGGTTTCCTCATAGGTAAAACTGAAGATTAAAAATACCTAGTTTGCCATAGTAAGATCAAAATTAAAGGCAATATGTATATAAAGCACCTGCCTTGTGGTGCTATGATCAACACATAATAAATATTGACTGAATAAAAACACTATTACTAACAAGGTGTTTTATTTTTCAGGATAAAAAGGGTATCTGAATAAGTTCTTAATAGAGACAAAACTCACTACATTCAATGATGTTCTGGAAAAGTGTCAATATCTAAACAGTTTCAATAAACTCTACATACCCAGGATTTCATTGATGAGCACATGGAAGGACAGAAAGTCCAGAACTGTAATTTTTTTTTAAAGAGAGAGAGAGAGAGAGAGAGAGAATTTTTTAATATTTATTTTTAAATTTTCGGCGGACACAACATCTTTGTTTGTATGTGGTGCTGAGGATCGAACCCGGGCCACACACATGCCAGGCGAACGCACTACCGCTGGAGCCACATCCCCAGCCCAAGAACTGTAAATTTTGATGAAAGAAAATACACAAAAATTGGCCAGCAATTTTAAATGACTCTATAACCTTGTCTTATACTGTTTAATGCATGTGTTACATAACAGTTGTTAATTTCGCTGCTTTAGATAACTGTATGGAAAGAGCTCATCCATGTCCAGAAATTCCCAGTGTTGCCAACGAAGGGAAAAACTGCCAAAGTGACCATAGCTTAAGAGAGTAATTGTCTTGGGAACTGATTTGAAAGTACACTGACTTTGATATTACAACAGTACCTGGATAATACCAATCAACATATAGAATGACACCTGGGATCCTACAAACTTAAATTAGTCACAGTTCATGGTGGAAAGGGATAACATACATATACAGTTTAACAGATATTCTTACTCCAACACAAAAATTATTTTTAAAATAACAAAGTATTCTGAAAAACTACTCTATTTGAATATTCTGGTTTATTAAAAATAGGTGGTAAGGGTGGTATTTAAAATATTTAACAAATCCTTGTTAACCATTGGCTGGTATCACAGCCTGGGGAAATGTTTTTAGATAGGTCTTGGAGTCCCCTTATTTTCCATTCTAGATGTCCAGTGCTGAGAAGATTCCAGGTATCCTGGGGAAGGTCAGAATAGCCACAAAATTATGGAAACTGTTTGGAAAGCATAGGCATTTTATTACTGGGCAAGAATAATTTTTATATACATATGCAGCTACTATCACTTCATCCCCAATTCAAAGAAAAATGTAGTACAAGTACTGGGCTAGCCCAGAGGACAAACCCCCACTACAGTGTGAATGCTTGTGTCCCACTAAATATTCCTGTCTTGAAACTTAATCACCAATACACTATAAATGGGAAGTGTGGCTTCAAGAGGTGATTAAACTGGGAGGGTTAGTATCCCCATAAACCAAGCCACAGAGAGCTCCTTCTCCTCTTCCACCATGTAAGAACACAGCCGGATGGCACCATCTGTGACCTAAAAAATTCTCACTAGAACCTCAGTCTGCTGATGCCTTATTGTTGGACTTCTCAGCCTCTAGAACTGTGAGAAAGAAGTGAATCCATTGCAGGTCACCCAGTCTACGGTATCTTGTGAATCTGTTGCAGCTATTTTGTGATAGCAGCCTGGACAGATTAAGACACCCTTTTCCATTCCCAAGAGGTCAAGCAAAGCTTCCCAGCAAAAATTAATATTGCCAAGACAGAGTATATGCTTCCTGTTGTCTTTGGGATTGATTTCTGAAGTACTTGACAGAGGTCTGCATCCCTGCCTGGCTAACAAGAGCCCCAGGTGTATCTGGGAGAATATCTCTGCCTGCAAGGCTGAAGGTCATGCCTCAGCAGGTACCAGAGCCAGGTGACCTGTCTCTCCACTCTGCAGCTGGCCATGCCTCAACCTCCCTACAGCTTCATACTCCATTGTGAAGCATCCTGGGGCACACTTTCACAAAATGAAAAGGACTGGCAGCCTGCCATTAATATTGAGACAAAAATTCTTTCCAGCAAATCCACAACATGATTCCCTTCTACTAGTCCAAACCAAGACTCTGGCAGGTCCCCTTCAATGTATTGGGGGAACAAAGAGGAATTGCGCCTGCCAGGGCCAAACAAACCCTGGGAAGCTAGCTGAGAGAACAGTTAAAGCTCTTGAAGTATCCAGAGAATGGTTTTCGTGGTGACGTGAAAGCAGATTAGAAAGAAGGAGGACTGGATATTTAACGGGAGTCTGAGGATTAAGCCCCAACTCATCAAGCACTCGGGTAGGAAATTTATTTAAAATCCTCTGATTTTCTATGCATTTATTTACTAAAAAGAGGATGCTAATGACATATTATTTTTCTCAATAGCAACTTATCTACTCTAGAGCCTCACTTTTAGGTTTGAATCTCAGTCTCATTATGGATTCCCTTTGTGACTTTAGAAAAATTGTTCTTTCAAATCATCAGCTTTTTTACCCATGAAGTAGATTCTCACCAGTGAAATAGGGAATTATAACTTAATTATAATTTTTGTAACATCTTAATTTTTTATTTAATCGGATCAGTATTTTTTGTGTGCAGACTATACATATATGTTAGGCATCTTTGTGTGCTCTGGGGATGCTCATGTCAAAAAAAAAAAAAAAAAAAAGAAGAAGAAAGAAAGAGAGAAGAAAACAGAATGTCCCTGCCTTTAAGGTGTCTAAAGTCTGTTAAGAGACACGTTTTAAATCTATACATGATTACCAGAGAATTTCAACTGTGACCAAGAGTGGAGAGATGCTTGGTGCTATAAGTATACATACTAGAAACATCTGTACCACTCAGAGAAGTCTGGCTGTGTACATTCTTTTGCGGAGCATAAATTATCCATGACTGTGAATTCCAAAGATGAATGAAAGGAGAATAACTCTGAGGATTTTTAGCATTTTTATTTCAACCACATGGCCATTGCTTATTGAGCAGCTTCTTCTTCTTACCCTTTAGTTCTAAACTATGGAGACGTTATTATTCTAGTTTAGGAGTAAGTATATAGAGGCTTATAGTGGCTAAACATTAAATATAAGGTCCACAGGTACTCTGCCAAACAGCTGGAATTCAAACATAAGTGCATGTGATTTTAAAGTCTTTTGTTCTGCTGCCAGTAATATGTTTTGCCCTTACTGTGAACCAATGCTTGTTGGAGTTCTCTACATAGGTGATTCATTTAAGCTTCAAGGCAGCTCTGTCTTAAAGCTTGAAAACCATGCAGCTTTGGATCTTTGCATGTCAAACATAGGGGAATTCTGATTTATCCTGGGAAAAGAGGAAAGGATAGAGAAGGCAGTTACTGAAAGAAAGAGAAGGTATAACCTGCCTCTGGACAAATGCCACTGGGAATACTAGGAGGATTTACATGAAGAAGCAAAGAAAGCGCTCTGGTTAGTTACAGAAAGAACATGCTGTTTGTCTTGAGCCCGGGGAAGCAGAGCTGTGAGAGATGCCTTTAACTCTTCATGCTTCAAAGGTCTCATCCTGCTTCCTTAGCTGGTCAATAATAACACTGCAACTGATATGTGAAGCCACCATAGAAGATAAGCAAGCAAAAGCTTATTTCTCCTATTCTTATTTAATTAGTCCCAGGAGAGTCCACATTTGCTAAGTGTCCTCAGTTAGCTGCTTTTTCCTGGGGGTTGACCAGCCTAATGATGCTAGCCTTATACAGATGGTAATCTTTTAAATACCTCCATCTTCAAAAACAAAAGCAATATTTTTTTTTTTTGAGAAAAAAAAATTCACTTTAAACTTTTCCTAGTACCATGTTTTTATTCAGTCTATATCTCTACTTTGACCATGTTGAATAGCACAATTCTTAGGCAATATAGAATACTCTTCACAAAATTTCTGCATACTGCAACTTGTCAAAGAATAGGTGTTTAGGAAATATGTATTAAATCAACTTTAATAAATATATTTAAATGTTAAAGAATATGTTTCTTTCCTTAAACTCTTTCAGTTTGATCTTCAAACCAGTACCCTTTAAATGGGCTAGGAAAAGTGGATGTGGGAGAAAGACTTAGCTTTTTACTCTCTTTCTCCACATTTTTTTTTCTTTGTACTTGGAATTGAACCCAGGGGTGCTTACCCAGTTAGCCACATCGCCAGCCCCTTTTAAATTGTATTTTGTTTTATTTAGAGACACGACCTCACTAAGTTACTGAGGCTGGCTTTAAACTCGCGATCCTCCTGCCTCAGCCTCTTGAGCTGCTAGGATTACAGGCATGCAACACCATACCTGGCTCTTTCTTCATTTTATCTGTCTTTAAGAAAGAGCTCCTTTCAACTGGCTGCATATCTCCTCCAGAATCCATATATTATGTTGCTTTATAGCCCTATAATTTCCCCCACATCATTCAAGTATTATAGGTGCTCAATAAATGCACTTTTAGTGATTAGTCCAATATGTTTCATTTTTAGCATTACAATAATATTGTTAGTTTTTTAAAAGCTGATTTTGGCATTTTCTTGTTCTGGAGTGGCAGCATAAGAAAAGAGTTTACTTCTCTACTTAGGGCAACAGCTTAATGAACGGCTACAAAATAGTTATAGAAAGGTCTAGACAAAGCTAGATAAAGGCCCGGGTATGATAATAGAAAAAGGTAACATCCTTCTTCAGGTGTGCTGTAGAGATGTTTTTTGTGTTTGTTATTTTAAGATCTTCATAATAACCATATGAAATAAAAATATTGATTGATGGATTGACTTGGGGAACTGGGTCCATGTATAAAAACAGACTAAGAGAAGGGTCTTGGTATGAAGACAGCATTTGCATGTACCAAGGCCTCTGAAGGGAGATGCCAGATCAATATCCAGAGCTAGAGAAAAACTGGCCAACACGGGGACAGCAGCACTCAGTGTTTGGTGCTTTGTGGTCTCTGGTGCTATGCTCATTCTCCGCCAATGTCAGAATGTCAGCAGTCACTTGACTAATCAAACAGCCGTGGTGTTGTGAAGAACTTCCAGAATGAAGTGAACACAGCAAGTGCAGCTGGATCTTTTAAAAGAGCGTGAGGTTAAGTGTAACAATTGGGTCTTGAAACACATGCAATAGAAATCCTCTGATATTCATGGAAGAACACTAGATTTTCTAGAAGCAAACCCTACAGAAATGTTTAAGTTGTACCTTTGGGTTTTAAGTAAAGGAAAATGCTAGAAATCTGAAATGAAAGGAAAAAAAAAAAAGATCAAATATATAGTGACATTTGGTAACAAACAAATAATGTGTATGTAGGAATTAGGGACAGTGGAGGTACAGAGGGAGGTGGTAAGAGGGAATCATGGGACGAATCTCTGAATCCAACAGATTCCATCAGAGATGTGGAACCACAATCTCAAAAAAGTCATTTGTAACTCTTGCCCCGTCCCTCTGTCGCTGCTCATTCTTCTCACCCTATCCACAATCATGTGAGAAGAGATTTTCTGAAATCTGTGAGTAGCTTAATTGTAACACAGTGAATCCATGTGCATCATGCCCTAGTTCAGTCCCAGTGTGGTCATGATGGGTCCCCTGGGCTGCTCACTTCACTTGTCACAACCTCAGAGCTTTCAATAAGAAAACAAATAAATATGCCTACCTTATACGATTGTTGATGAGAGATGGGTGATGGCTAAGGAATCTTAGCACAGAGTATTTAGTAGTCAATGAATACTCCTATCAGTGCTGCTGTTATATAAGTTAACACTACATAGAAATTTCTAAGCAGCTACTCTGTTTCCTGGTAGCCATTGGAGCTGGATTCCAAACATGAACAACAATACTACTTTGTCAAGCATGGGATCTGAGGTTTTTTAGCCCATTGGAAATCACACATGGAAGACATGTTCCCATGGTCATTCACTTAGGAAAACCTATTTCTTATGGTTTCAACTACTAACAAAGATCTTAAAGCATGTAATTTGTTCTCCTAACTAGAACACTTGAAGATGTCAAAAGTCAGTAAAAATAGTTATATCCAGATGATAGACATATTGTTCCAGAAAGAACTGGGTACAAGGAAATCTTTGTGCTAACTTGTCTGGACTATGGGGCAGGAAACTATGGTACTTGTAGCATCTGTTTTTCTGTTCCCTCAAAAGATGACAATGAGCAAGCATCCAGCATACCTTGAATATAAAAATAAATAATGCATAGAAACAGATTTTACATATAGCATGACCAGAAGCATGAGTGAGACCAATAGTGAATTATGCTAGACACATTCTTCAAGGAGGTATATATTTCCTCATATAGAACTTAAGTCCTTATTAAAAGGGGAACAGTTGAGAAAGAACAAGAGAATTGGAAGAAGGAAGAAGAGAGTCACTCAAAACATTGATGAAAATCAAGAAACAGAAACCAACTGTAATGCAATGTGGCTGCATAGCTCTCCAACTTATTCTGGGCTATGTGTTAAAGGCCATCATTTTTTTTAGGCAGAAAGCACAGCTTAGAATGAGAAGAATTGGATGGATGAAGCCATTCTACATCATGTTCAACTCTTGATCACTCAGTAAAAGTTCTGCATCATCTTCAACGAGGCCCGTTTGTGGAAATTTCTACTAATTGAATGAAAATGTTGAAGTCCCTGACTGTCTAGGGCTTTGTTTTGATTATGGACAGACATGTGAATACATGATTAGCCACCTGCGGTATTAAGATTGGTCATTTTCATATAAAGTTGACTATAATGACTAATTATGCAAAGGTAAATGTTTTCTAAAATCTGTTTGGATTATATCTCTGTAGGGGTAAATGCCTTACACTTTTATTGAATTACCACCTTTTTTCAGTATTTTTCCTTTTGAAAATAACTTGTGATTCCTTTGTTGGGAATTAATAAAAAGAGTAGAATCTGTTTCTTCTTTATTATGAACTCATTGTTTTCAACATCTCTCCTTAAATGTAGCATAGGGTCTGTTAAGCCTGATGATTTTAGATACTTTGGGCAACTCCAGTAATCTGATTCTCTCTAATTTAAGAAATAGATTTGTGAAATCTTCCATCTAAACCCTGAAACTTCCTTCAGCTTTCTTTACTATAATCACATCTAGTGTAGATTAGGGAAAGAACAGCCACTTCCAGCTTAACGCGGTAAGGACAATACCATTACATTCTCTAGGAGCAGAGGGATATCTGGCAGGAAGGTAACAGGTCAGTTACACAATGACCTATTTCATGAGACAGGATCCTCCTATACACTAACATGGTGATTACTGCAACTACATGGACCTTACTGCAGGATGACTCTGGATTCACAGCCTAACTCCTGTACTTGCTAGTTACTTAACATTTATTGTATCAAGCCTGGATTTACAGGATTTCTTATGACAAAAGACAAATAACCCTTCCTTCCCATTAGAGCTAGTGGTTAAGCCTACTCCTAACTGATGTACTAAGGTTATTGTTGATGATGATGATAGTTTTAATAATAATAATAATAATAATAAAGGATGATTGATTTGATATTCATTTTAATATAACACAGTGGTATATAGCAAACATTCTGAAGCTAACATTAAAAGGGATTGGCTTTTATCCAATTATATATAAATGGAGTGAATGTTCAATGGAAATAGGGATAGTATATAGACTGTTTAGGTTTATGTATAGCCCTTGTATGTTGTATCCATTCTGAAAACATAGCAAACGCAATACGAGTGCTTCCAGTTTATAGGACTCTGATGGTTTCTTTCCTTTGACTGCAGATTACTCAGGACAAGTGCAATCAATAAAAGATTTCTTACCAAGAGACAAAGAGGGCCTGAGTTTCCCTACTTTGTGTCAAGGCCAATCCCACGTTCTGAAGTGGGTTGTATTGTTGTTTACTTATGAAAAAGCAAAACTTAGTCAAAACACAAACTTCTTGCTAGTAGGCATTCCCTTTCCTGATATATTTAAACAAAATCTGTACTTGCTTACATTTTGGGAAGCAACATTTATATTTCACAAGTGGTTGTGGGATAGAAATAGTTGATGAGTAAATCTCAAGGCTGGAATGGGTCTCTGAAGGTCATTAAGTTCAACTTCCCATTTGTGACACGGGCACAACTCCTAAAGAGGTGGTCTTGCAAGCCAATATTTCCTGAGTCCCCTTTCTTTAGCTTTGGGATCTTGGTATGGGTTCCAAATTTCATCCCCTCTTGACATTACCAAAGTGAAAGCCTTTAGACTGGAAGTCTGTAATATGGTTCATTCTTTCCCTTGTGATTTGGTGTTAATTTCTTTACTACTCTGGAGCTTTTTCCCTTAAACTTAAATGTACATACATACTGTCTTAAACTTAAATGTTTTATACCCCAAAAATATATTCTCCAATTAAGATTTTTCCCCAATTTGATCAACAGGAGAATAGAATCAATGGTCCCCTCATGGATGAATACAGGGGAAAAGTACACATCACATATTTAAGTATTATCAACTTTAGGATTAAATACAAAAATTCTCCAAGTAAGAAAATAACTTTTACCTAGACGCTGAGTTTGAAATGTTGGAAGTTTGAGCTCAAATAACCTCTCTTTGGATTGACCCATCATCTAAGCTTATACAGATTTTGATGGATTAATATTATGACATCTTTTAGATACAGAAGTAACTTAAGTAAATCAAAAAAGATATTTGCATAATGTGCCAGTTAATTTTGGGTGACTATGACCAAAAATACCCAATAAGAGTAACTTAGAGGAGGAAAAGATTATTTGGGCTCAAATAACTAACTAACTAACTCCATTGCTAACTCCATTGCTCTGAGCCTAAGGTGAAGCTCTGAATATCACTGCAGAAGGGCATGCTTACTCATGGCCACCAGGAAGCAGAGAAATGGGTGAAGGGGCCACCAGGGAAGAATTACCCTTCCAGCGTACATCCCCAGTGACTTGCCACCTCTAGCCACACTCCACTGCCTACAGTTACCATCCAGTCAGTCCATTCAAACTATGATGAACTGATGAGGTAACAGCTCTCACAAGCCAATCACTTCATCTCAGAACATTCCTGCACTAACACAGTTTTTTTTTTTTTTCAGGTCAACTCATGTCCAAACTATCACTCATAAACTCCAACTAGAAGATAGACTGATAAACTTTTCCCCCTCTTGATTAGGTTTTTAATGAGAACCATCAATACTTCCTTTAAGGTAAAATCAGAGAAAAAATCTTGTCTGTCATGGTCTTGTGTTTTTAAATCACTTCATGACAGAAGCGTGCTCTAGATGGCCTCAGGGATAATAATTTTCTTTCATCTTTATTTCCTACATTCTCTATACTTGCTAACTTCAGACCTGAATTCTACCACATACAAAGTAATTCTAATTTCATGCAGAAAATTTTTGTTTAAGAACTTGTTCATACACACCTATGGCATTTGTGGTTCTTCAAATATTTCTCAGAAGTACGGAGTATTTCAGTGTGAAGTTTGGTGAATGTGTATAGTAGCCTTATTTGGGGGCAAATTTTATTACATGGAATTAAGCAAACAACAAAAACAATACAATAATATCACCAACAACAAAATCATGCAAACAAAATGTCTTCTTGGCAGACATTAGACAGTTCATTGGCAGAAAGAGCTTGTCACGTACGGCAAACTATGTATCATATGGGGAATGTGAGTAAGAAGAAAGCCTGATGACCAAGTGCAAGACTAGAGTCCCTGGCAGGTCACTTGGGAGTGATCTAATGACAATCACATCATGTAGGACATAGGAGTCTGAAACCTAGGGAATAAGCAACTGGTGCCAAAAAGCCTAGAGTTCATGGGCAAAATCAAAGAATCATCTAATGATTCAAGTGGCTTATTGTCTGATATCATATCAGAAAAATCAGAGTAAAGAGGAGCTTTTCTCAGAATGTAACAGAGGCAGGAACTGAGAAGCAAGGCAGCTGAAGGAGGAAGAATCATAGATTGCAAAGTGACCTAGGTGATGATAAAAATAGCTTGTCAGAAATAGATAAAAATATACCAACAGGAGGCATTGATGTCCAGGAGATTGTGTATGTGTGTGTGTGTTCATGCACCTACATATGTCCTGTATTTCAAAGTAGCAATTTAGGTTCAAGTGTGAGCATCCTGGGACCAGTGGTTTACAAGCCACTGTTATAAAATTGATTGTACCAAGTGATGTAGAATAGTGGTGGTACATTCATATCAGAATATTCATATTCTGATAATGAGATTTAGACACTCAATGTTGGGGGAAATGTAGAGAAAATATGTAAAGGGAAGACTTTTCCTGTTCTGTCAGTACTGATCCCTTTCGAGTATCCACAACACTAGAGAATCACTATCATATGTAACTTAGTTGCTCTATGTAGAAAGTATTTAAAAAGAGATGACCAACAATGTTGCTGTCTCAAATGTGGCTATTGAGCACCCGGTACATGGCTATTCTAAACCAAGATGTGCACTCTGTATAACATACACACTGAGCTTTACAGACTTAATTGATTAGTAATTTTGCATTATTTATTATATTGACTTAAGGAAGATAAATTATGAAAGTAAATAAGATATATTATGAAATTAATGCCAACAGTTTCTTTTTTTTTAACTAGATAACTTAACATGGTGTCCATATCTTACAATGGCCAATGCCAGCCTATATTGCTCAGATTTGAGTGTCTCCACCATCTTTGCTGTTAACTGAATATACCCATTTGATCAATTACATTTTTTGAGCTTCAGTGTCAACTTCTAAAATATTTGCACAAGTAATATCATTGTGGGTTGCTGTGTAAATAATATTAAAAGTTACTGAAATGATAAATAATTTATAAAGAACATAGACTTTCTATTATGAGGGAGATTTTATGAACAACACCTCCCACTCAGTTCCCTTTGGGCTTCTTTGGGAGACCATAATGTTCACTTGGGCTCTTAGTCACACTCAGGAAACCAAGGTTCACAGTTTGGCAGCAAGAGGTAAGGGCAATCTCCATTCCCTTTGTTCCTTTTCAAACATTCAACATGGAAGCACAATTTATACCTGTTCTGTTAGAGAAAACAAATCTGGGTTGTTCTAGGCAGCAATTCGAATGGTCAGGGGATTGAGGAAAGAAAACAATTATAGCAACTGAGGAGAACTCTTCAAGTATTAGGCATGAACACTGACAGAGTAAATAAGGAAACAGAGCATGCAGTCATTAAGGTGGGATTTGGAAGTCTATCTTTCTCTTCCATCTATGAGGCTTTCCATTGCTCATCTATTATTCCATATCAGGATGGTGATCTTGATAACTGCTTTTAATTTTAACACACACACACACACACACACACACACACACACACAATGTTAGTTAGCTTTTTGTCACTGTGACCCTAATATCGGATAACAATTTAGAGGAGGAAACATTTATTTTGGCTTAGAGTCTCAGAGGTCTAAGTTCATGGTTGGCTGACTTTACTGAAGAAAAATTACGGTAGAAGGTTATGAGGGAAGAAAGAAAGAAAGCTAACAGCTCATGGCAGCAAAAAAGCAAGGAGAGAAAGAAAGAGAGAGAGAGAGAGAGAGAGAGAGAGAGAGGGGTGGGGGGAGGGTCCTGGGAACAGATGAAACCTTCCAGGGCATGTCCTCCGTGTCCTACCTTCTCCAACTAGGTCCTACCTCCCAGTAGTCCATTTAGCCATCACTGAGTAGACTAATCCATTGGTGAGGTCAGAACCTTCATTACTCAATCATTGTTTAAAAGCTACACCTCTGAGCCATGCTGCATTGGGGAGCAAACTTTCAACACATGAACTTTTGGAGACATTCCACATCCATACCATTACATGTAGTGGTTTTTGCTATATCACCCACTATATATTTTGAATAAAAAATAATCCTAAAAAGTAGGCAAGTTGGGTGGTGTTGTAATGTTACAGGTGAGGTACTAAAAATAGAGGATCAATGCTTATTGAACATCTGATATTTGAGAGGCACTACACCAGGTATGCTGAGCACCATATCTTACTTAATATTCAAGAATGTCTTAGCCAGAAAATTGAAAGGACTTTCTATCTAGGCAATACCAGAACCAACACTATCATCACTTTTTCTATACTTTTTACCACTTACCTCTGGAGAAAAAGTTCAGGAACTAAGATTCATAAGGAAATGACTTACTGGATCATGTATTTGCTTGTCTGTACTAAGATGTATAATTCTTAGCTGATTTGTGCATTGAATCCTTTACTTATTCAAATAGAACCTAATAATCTTTGTGGTGTATGTTCCAATTTTACTTTTATAATAATAATAAGAAGAAGAAGAAGAAGAAGAATATATGGGTACAATTTATTGAGCACATCATGACTAGAGTTTTACTTACTGTATATCATTTAATAATTGAAAACTTAAAGTAATTTGATTGACACCAGCCAATGAATTATGAATAAGCTGCATGTAAATTTATTTAATTTGCCAACTTCATCTTTCTCTTTTGTGCAATGATAAAGGTAGTATTATGTGATCCTGACTCTCAAATTCTAGAATTTGACTTGCTATCTCTGTTACATTTCTGCTTTCCTCTGAAGAGGTGGAGGAGACAGTAGATGGTTTCTGTGGGGTTCTCAGGTTTCAGGTTCCTTTTCTGTGAGCACATTCTGTATAAAATGTCTGGTGTGTATAAAAATGCTATAGCTAGTTCCCATTAAAGATCATTTAAATCCACACTGATAACATAGTTAAAAGATGGTAGAATGAGACGGACATTATTACCTTATTTACATGTATGATTGCACAAATGGTGTGATCCTGCATTGTGTACAACCAGAGAAATTCAAAGTTGTGCTTTGCTTGGTAAAAAGAAAAAGTAGTTTATTGGCAGGAAAAGTATCTTCTTCATAAGACAAAACAATCCATCTTATCTGAACAAAGTAAATAAATGAAAACTGGAAGTCCAGATCAGGGACTGGGAAAGCTAAAAATATCTCAGAAATAAACTCTTTCTCTGCTTAATTTTTTATGATAGCTATCTATAGCAAAATCTCAAATGTGAAGGACAAAAAAAAAAAAAAAAAAAAAACAAGCCTATGTCTCATGCACACGCAATTAAAGCCTGATGACAAAACGCAAGAGAGATTTGTCAAACAGAAAACTTTTTATTTATTTAGAAATACGTAAAATCAATTGGAGATGCAGGTGAGTAAGTAAAGATGTACCTTTTTGATGCCAGAGTTTCGAAAGAAAACCAAAAAATCTTGTAGTTTCAGAGGGACCCTTCTCAGGCTTTCCTCAATTCATGTCCTTCTGCCCACATCAGTATTGAGGCAATTAGAGATGCATTTCACCAAGCCCCACCCTCATCAGGACACATCTTTGCCCCAAGATCTACTCCTCTTGCTCTCGAGCACACCCTGCCCTGGACCTCTTCAACTTGCTGTCTCCCATCCCAAATGTGCCCCTCCAGAAGGTCAGCAGCTCTGTTACATCCTGCACACCACCTCACTGTTGTCTTCTGGATCTCCTCTTGTGCAATACTATTCTCTTTCCTCTTTAATTTTAATTTTTTGTTCTTGTAAGGATATATACCTTAAAATTTATCTCCTCTGTAATCTTTTTCTAATTTATTCAAAGAATTTTCTTCTCTCTCTTTTCAAGAGTTGTCCGGTAGTATTTTCCAACCTTTTAAAAATTGCAATACTCAATAATTATATTTGTACAGTACCACAGGAAGTTACTTACAGCTATAGGGACAGGCCCTGCCCAACAACTCTGAGGATTAGAATGGTGACTCCCTATTTGTTTATTTATCATTTTTTTTCAATACTTGGGATTAAATCCAGGGCCTTGTGCATAGAAAGGAAGAGTAGGCACTCTACCAATGAGGTACATCTCCACCATATAAAACACACACATGGGGCTGGGGTTGTGGTTGAGCAGTAGAGTGCCCACCTAGCACGTGAAAGGCCCTGGGTTTGATCCTCAGCACCACATAAAAAAAAAAAATACACAAAATCAAGGTATTGTGTCCAACTACAACTAAAAAATAAATATTAAAAAAGCATACAACCATACACACAAGTGTATATGTGCACATATATATATGTGTGTGTGTGTGCATATATATATATATATGTGTGTGTACGTACACATATATATGTATATATGTATGTGGGGGTACGGGTGTGGATTTAGTGATTGAACCCAATGCTTCATGCATCTCTTGAATGCTAAGTAATTGCTCTACAACTGAGCTACATCCCTAGTTCTTTATTTTAGGACAGAGTCTTGCTATGTGGCCAAGGCTGACCTTGAATTTGCATTCCACCTTCCTCAGCCTTACTAGTCGCTGGTTATATAGATGTGTATCACCACACCTGGCTTAGTAATTCTTTATAAATATAACCCATCCTTACCACATTCCAGCAGAGTGAAAGCACTGTTTCAAGGAATTGATGACCGTAACATTGAAACTAAATCTAGGGGTAGGCAGTATGATAAACGTACACAAATTCTAATAGTGAGATAATTTAGATGGAAGAGAAGCAGATCTGTTCTTTTGATACTGTCATTTTGATGTGAACACAGTGACATTTGGAATGTGAATAAATATGGCATTTCATGCTGACATGGAATTTTTTTTTTTTTTGCACCAGGGATTGAACCCAGGGGCACTTAACCACTGAACCACATCCCCAGATCTTTATATACATATATTTATTTATAATATATATATTATATACATGTATATATACACATGTACATATATTATATATAAATACATATTTCATACAATTATATGTATATATATTTCTTTTATTTAGAGACAAGGCTTAATGAGGCTGGATTTGAACTTGTGATCCTCCTGCCTCAGCCTCCTGAGTCACTGGGATTATAGCTGAGCACCACTACACCCAGCTGATATGGCTGTTTTAATAGAGAATTTTGATGTGGTAACATTTAGCCTTGGTCTTAAATTAATACACATGAATACATTTAATTTAAGCATGTCCAAATCCCACACTCAGACATTCTCATCCCCTTCCTTCAACATATCTAGAACCCAAATACCCTGCTTGATAGAGAGCTGTGGAAGGGGTTTATTTGGTCTGCACTCTCCTCTCTGCTAGTCCCTGACCTGGGACTAGCTTTGCCTTTATCATTTTATCTTCACTGTAATCTCTCCAATGAGGTATAAGTCTGTGACCTGGGACTCTTTACACAGTGTCACTATTATGACTCTATTTAAAGACATCTTGTTTCAACTTGCACAAGTGTTTAAAATTTAGCATCTGTCTGCTTCCTCACCTCCTCTAGGTTTGTCCTAATACCCGTAGACATGGTCTGTATAATCAGACTCTCTCACCCAGCAATTGACTCAAAGGTTCACCTTGTTTTATTTCAATTTAACTTAATATTTTGTCCTATTTTAATACAGGAAACCTTGAGACATTTGATATGTTGATCTATTTTAGTAGAGGAAAGCTCAAAAAAAATTTTAATGTCCATATTTTTATTTTTATTTTTTGCTTGCTTGCAGACTGTGAAATAAAGTTGTACCTAGAATGTATGGATCATTGCAACCAGTTGCCCATCGTGCAAAGGCCTTATCTTTTCATGTTAGGAGCTCCCTTTGGTTCAGCTTGTGTTAGCTTTTGGGGTCAGTCTGCAGAGGTCTTCCTTTCTTATCACTTTGCGTGTTCAGACTACTGCAAAAAAAAAAAAAAAATCCCTCCCCCTGGTCCTGATAGTGGCCTCTCTTTCATGGTTATCACACACAGAAAGCTGCCCAAAGCTCCTGTCACTCACTGGAAGCACCACTGGGACATCAGCAGAGCCCTGCTGGTCTTATCTTAGGCATTACTAGCAGATAAGTGGTCCTGGAGAGCTTGTGAAGCCCAATTCAAGGAGATCCCAAAGAAATAAAAAACTTTGCTCAGCTAAATGGGGACCCTGATTGGGGGACCTGTGGCCCCTCTCAAGGGCACTAAGGTACCTGAGGAGACTATAATGAGGGTTGACTCCCAGAATCTTTTATTTTATCCCTATGCAAAGAATTCCTGAGAAAGTCAGGTATCTATAGTGACATATTCATTTTTTCCTTATGTTTTCATTGAAAACACTAGTGAGTCAGCCAGGTAGAGTGAATAAAATGCAGCTTTTGAGAGCATGGTCTTGTTTGGAATTCCCTATTTCCCGGCCAAATAGCCTCTTAGGTCAGAGTAAGATAGGCTCCTCTCCTGGGTTCTGTGCTCTATAAGAGCCCTTCTTCTGTCCTCTTTTCCTGGGGTTTCACCAGCAATGGGTACCCTGGGGCCTGGCAGGTGATGAGTGTGCTTAGACACTGCCCTCCCACCAGGTATCCTGTCTTACTTCCTCATTCCAGCCAAGAGTCTCTTGCAGCTGGCCAGACCTGGCCAAATGGCCCCCAGCCCAATCTTAGGTCTGTGAAGGCCTCTGACAGAGACCAGGACATAAGACTAGTGTGGGCTCCTGGGGATTGGGGCATAAGCAATGTGGGGAAAGATGGCATGTTCCAAATGTGAGCTCAACCCCTCATGATATGAGGAACAGTGTCAGGGGTTAGAAGGACATGTTTGTATCACAGGAACCTTCATTTTTTATTTTATCACTTAATAGGAATAGTAAAATTGTTTCATTGTCACACAATAATTATGTATATTTATGGTACAATGTGACCATTCAAGATATGTATATATTATATGATCATCAATCCAGGTTAATTAGCATATCTATTGTTCTTGATATTTATTATTTTCTTGTGGTGAAAGAAAACCTTTCTTCTGGCTGTTTTGGAATATGCAGTCTCTTCTTGTTTACTACTGTCACCTTACTGTGAAATAAGACACCAGCCCAAATTTCTCTTACCTGCTTGACACTTTATACCCATTGACCCATATCTCCCATCACCCCAATCTTGGGTCTGAGAGGGTCTCCCAGTCTCCCCCCCGCCCAGTCTCCTGTAACTACTATTCTACTGTATCCTATGTGGTCAGGATTTTTTTTTTTCAGATTAAACATATAAATGAGATCATAAGTCATATATCTTTTTATGTCTGGCTTATTTCTCTTAGCTTGATGTCTTCTAGGTCCACCTATGTTATATCAATCATTAACAATTGTATCCCAGGACCTACCTTTGCCAGGAGGGTCCTGCCTCACCTTGGGTTTTAGAGTGGTTTCCTAAATCTCTGCAAATCATATAATCCTTTTATATATAAAATAGATGTGATTAGACCTATCATCTACTTGCATTAAATGTTATAATATCCAGAATGACAGAGACTAACTGGTTAGTAAATAAAACTTATAAACTTTCTATACTAGATTGATATAAGAAGGGAAGAAAAGCAGAACAAAAACTCACAGCAGTTGGGTTTTAATAATATTCAATTAAAACCACGCAACACATACTGTAGGATCCAGCCAGATTTCATATCACCATAAGCTTTCTCATTCAATCTACATACCTCTCCCTCACCTACCCAAACTCTCCCTGACAGGTCTCACTTGGATTGGGAGTCAGTCATAAAAGTTGTATATTTTAAAGTATTCAAAACTAGGAGTTGTGTTGTTTTCCCTCTGCTCACGGGTCTTCTACTTCCTGAAAGCAGTTTGCTTACCAGGAGCATTTTCCTCAAATTCTCCCAAGCTGTGAATGTAATCTTATATACAGAACATTTTATATTATCCAAAGTTGCATATTAGAAAAATATATATTTCTCCCTGGATACTTGTGCTGTATAAACAATGCAAGTCTTTCTCCTAGAAAAGTGCATAAATTTTATATATTTTTGTATCAAAGTGCTCTACCCTAATTTAATCAAAATTGATAAATGAGTACAGAAACAGGAGCTGAAACCCTAAAGACTAATATATTTAGCCTTCTTGAAGTGCCATATGCATATTTACACTTCACAATTAAATGACATAGAGGGAGACGTGCAATATCCCAAAGAAATCCTGACAGCTTTATTAATTCTGCCAACAGCTCACAGGGTTGTTGGTCACAGGGGAATATTTACCGGATTTCTTGCCTATAAGAAGAGTTACATTTGGAATGGAAATTAATCACCATGACCCCAAAGGTGAGGATTTGAATTTTTTGCTTTAGATGTTCACACTACGTAAATTCAGAAGTCATTCCCTTCCAAAAATCCACTTTGTTCAGGACCCAATTTTTGTGTACTGTTAGAAAACCTTTTCTCAACTTTCCAAATATGCTTTTGGGATGGCAGTTGAGCCTCTGTCAGACATCATTCTTCTCTGCATAGCGTGCATATTCCATGCAGGAGCAAGCAATGCTTAAAAGTTATGAATCTTAAAATAGTGTTCTACCATAAAAAACTGGGGAGATAGATCTGATAACGCCTGCTTCCTAATGATAATGAGGACAGTAAATAATTTTAAGGCCTTTGGCTCATGTTTAAAAAAATCTCTCATCTATCTTCTCCATATAATAAATCCATATTATGCTTAAGACAGCAAAAGTGTATGTAATTTCTATTCTATGGGGGTGTATTTTGGGAAAGGAAAACATGATGCTGTCTTTTCACCATTCCCGGGTTAGCACACAAAAGACAAAGTGTTGCTTGTCAGATGAATCCTAATTGGCTGACGGGGCTGAGTTTTATGGCTTCACTTCATCTGCACATGAAGATCCAGGCATTAATATGCAGCGAAGTAAAACATGATATAAAGTTCATAGTGCAGGAGTTAAAGGAAGAACACCAGCACATCAGTCAAATATGATCATCCCAAGACCTGTCAAGAGAAAGTTTCAGTAAAATTCAGCCTGCATGGGAGGCTGAGAGGGTTACCGCAACCAAGTCCTACACAAGACACATATTGGGAGATCTTTTGACAAATGTACTAAAGAAAATGAGATTTTATGCATCAGAGGACCATTCATAAATCATTCTGAGGGGTGCCCAACTTTTTTTTTCTTTTGAAGGTGAAATTTACCTCTCTTACAGAGCCTAATCCAGGCAAATCAATTTCTGAAGTCTGCAAAGCAACTGATATTGTATTCACAAATGCCAGGTAGTTTATTTCATTCATCTACTTTAATAAAATATCAATTTGGTGCTTCAAAATGTCATTTTCTAGTCATATAGACTGGAGAACTCAAATGGTTTGTACCCATGATAATGTGAATTGTCATCCTCAAACTTCTGTCACTTCTATGTAATTGGATAAAAATATCAATGGCCATTGGTTGGGTCCTTATTGTGTACAAGGCCCAGGGAATAAGACTTAAACTATTAATTTTATGGGGTCAATAATTCTGTTGATTTCTTCTTACAGGTGAGGAAACTGTTTTGGAGAGATTAAGCAATTTTCTGAAAGTCACCCACCTAGTAAAGGTTGAAGCCTAACTGTGTGGCCCCAGAGGGGAGGACTCTTAAGCAAAAGCTGTGTAGTGAGAGCAGGAGAAGTCTGTCCGCACAGGTCACATTTGGAACTTTGTGGTTTATCTGCTTGTGGCTACTGGATCATCAGCTTGGATGTTTGACTTTGCACTGACCCAAAACCTCACTGACTGACTGTGTTCTCTTTACCATTCTCATGCTGCAAATGGAAACGTGAAGGCCCATTAATTTTGTGCAGTCCAGCCAGGGCTGCTGGAGCAGACGACAGGTCCCCAGCTCCCAGACCAGCCCTCTGTCACCTAGATAAGCCAGAGTGTATACACACACTGCAAAAGCTCCAGTTTCATGTCAGGATACTTTACCCATGAATTAGTTTCATTCGCTGCGTTGCAAAACCTTGCCAGAGGGCCTCTCTCTTCCCTGTCTTGCTATAATCTCTCTCAGGCATGTTGCCCTTTGTACCTTTATTCTTTTATCCTAGAATGCTTCCAGAAAGTACAGGCACAAAGGCCCCCTTTTAAATACAATTTCTTGGGTTCTAAGAATGGCTGGTGTGAAGGGGAGTGTCCGATTAGGACTGAAGCAATGATGTTCTAGTGGTGGGGGATAATGACCCCATTAGTGTAGCCAGCAGGCCATTATCACCATAATCAGAGTGTGCAGAGGTGCCCTGCCATTCATTTGGACTTTAATAGAGGCAGAAGGTGGAATTGACACTAAGGGATGAAGCAAATGAGCATTGATGAGCTGCACTGGAAAGATACCATTCTCACTTAAGGGATTCCAGATGGCGAAGCTATGCACAGTGGGAACTTTATTTATGACCCTTTCTTTGCCTAGGTGGGGAAGGGATGGCTTTGTCGCTCCAACTGTGAGATGCTGAATAGTATTTATCACAGACTTTGTCTGAAAACATACATTCCCAAAATGATGAATTGGCATGTGCCCAACTCAAGCATATTAAGAAAGAAAGCTCACTGGGTCTTCTAGCAACATCTCTTATGGGTGAGAAGAGTCATCTGGGTTCGGATGTGAACCCCCAGATTCCTACCCTATGACATCAGGTACAAATTCAGCCAGCTGTGTATTCTGACTGTGTGCCTAGCCTTGCACACAGTCAAAACACAGATACCCATAACTTTAGAGAGGGATTGCAGTGTAATGAATAATGCAGGTAAAAAAGCAGGGGTGCCTAGGATGGCCTTTGGCTTGTCTGTCTGTTCTCTCTCTGGTTCTTGAGTAAGTTCACAAAACCACTAGGGATGGTTAGGGGTGATGAGCCAGCATCTTCCTACATTGGACAAGATATGGTCAAACCCACCCAAGCCTGAGCTCTCTAATTGACAACTTAAATTCAACTGGTCTTTTTGTCCTTGGTGTTGATATGGCATCTCTCAGATATCTGATTATAGAGTGCCCCCCAAGAATCCTGACTGGACTAACTCTTTGCTTTTCATGCAATGTGTTTTGGAAGGGCCAATGGGCTTCATTCTGGAGACTTGGAACGTGATCCTGTTATTGGCCATGGCCATCTGTGTGAGCGTGTAGATTTGAGCATCACTGCATTTACTTGAAAGACTTTTCTACTAGAGGACTCTTTCTGTGTTTTTTCATAAGAAGGATCTGATTATTCTTTTTACCTATAAGAGGCTCAACAGTTTACATAATTAAAATGAACTCATTTTGTTAATCAACTCAGAAGTTTTTTTGTTTGTTTGTTTATTTTTTTATCAATGACTATCATTTGAATGTCCAGATAGTCCCCAAGTTTCCATTGCTGAGGCATCTAGGAATTGAAAACATCTTCTTGTGTATGGCAACATGAGTTCATGAAAGGAACAGTAGTTTGTAATGTTAAGAGTTTGCCTATCACCCATGGTGTGAAACACATTTTATAATTTATGAAAGTTCTTCAATATTCCAAAAGGAGAGCATTATTACTTATATTTCACATTATTTATATTTAATTATTATTTAATTATTATTATTATTTCATTATAATTTACCTTTCACTAGGGTATAGGCACAGAGGACTCATTGGTGATGGAACCGGGATTCAAAGCCAGAGCTTTATGTTGATACAACTCGTAGTCTTTCTAGTATCATCATAAGGGTTTGGGGTACATTTTTCACTTACAAAGAGTGTAACTAGAGAGAAATGGGCCTCCATGTCTTAAATGATCTTTGAAAAATGTGCCAGGGTCACCGAGATAAGTTGATCATGAAGCCATTTATTTTATTTTACTTTTTGTAAGAAATAATGGAATGGTCCTTGGATTTTTCCATAGGGACCTTTTAACACATATCCAGTAGTACTGAATGAGATAAATACTTATAGTTCACATTCTGCATATTTTTAAAATAAGAGCTTCTATTCAGGTCAAATCTGTTGAAGGACAGCTTAATCTCACAGGACCCATGGTTTTCTGCAAGCTTCCTCTGTCTCCTGATTCTTGGTGTGGGCATTCTAGCCGATTTATTGAATGATAAAGCAACACTTCCCCTCTTAGAATACTTTTGCAAATATCTGTTTCATCAAATTAAAAAAAAAAACTAGTTTCATCAATAAAGTTCATGTTGAAATAACTTGCTGCTGTGTTTAAAGATTACAAAATTAAAGTATACTCTAAATTCTTATTTTCATTTAGTGATTTGCCTGTCATATTGGAAAACTGAACAACTTTTTATTCCAGGTTTAGTGGCATTCATATTTCAAAATAAGTGGGAATTTATAAAATTTAAATATAGTCCACTTTTAGAGTGTAAAATAAAAATATGTACTACAAAAGAGAAAGTAAAAAACTGATCTCTTTTCAAACTAGCCAGTTTGAAAATATGACTGTAATTTGCAAGTAAAAGAGTAATGGGGAATAAATTCCTAATATTTCTATTTTCATGTCTTTCATTTTCAAAGTGTTTGTCTTTCATATGCAATAGCAATATTAGCAGAGGTGATACTTGTCATAGGAAAACTCGCTATATGTTCAATTTTATTTGTCATATTAGCATCATACTGGATTTATTTTATTTATGGTTAATGGTTTCATCTTTTCCACTATTTATTGATTGATTTCTTTTGTACTTTTTATTATACATCTTTTGAAAAAAAATATCACTTCTTAGATGTAGGTAGGTTATAAATAACTAAAAAGGAGCTACAACAATCATAATAAAATTAATAGTTGTCTTTTCCAATCTATCAATGTTTTCCTGTCACTTTCCTGCTTGGGTTGACCCTGGAACCCTCCAGCTACACAGGCAGCAGGTTTTTTTTATTCAAGCGCATGAGGACTAGTACCTCATCAGCCTCAGTTTTTGAAAACCAAGGGGAAAAAAGGATTTGCCACTGCAGAAATAGCATCTTGCCTATTGCTCCCAAGTATAGAATAACCTGACTACAAGGCAAACACTGTGGCAGGTAACCTGCTGGTGAAATACCCCCTGAAGAGGAGGCTTCCTTCTGCCATCCACCTGGATTCCGGGAGCTCAGAAGGTAATGAGGTGGATTGCTGTATGGAGCTGGGGTCAGGAGATCTGAAAATATTATTGCCACTGCTGTGACTACTTTTTAGCATCAGTATCATTAATAATTATTGCTATTTTTACATAAAGTATAGTTCCTGTCTCCTTTAAAAAAATCACTGTTTTGGGGGGAGAGAGACAACAACGATTAATACAATCGTATGATATGTCCTTTTCATGAGGAAAAATATGAAGATGATTAATGTTTTTGGCAGTAAAGACTGTTGGAAGTTTGAGTGGGGAGGAATGCACTAAAAGGTTTTATCCAGGGAGAATATCTGTATTTTATAGGCCTCTATATTTTAATGAGTCCCAACATAGGAAATCTCACCATCTTGTCAGTTATTAGATGAACTGACTCATCAGATGAATATGCCCAATGGATCTTAGTATTGTTGTGCATTACTATTCATAATAATTATTTCATTTGTAAATTGCCATAAAGAAATTTCTGATACATTGAACATTTTGCCCTTGCTGATTTTATTATAAAATTTGAGATGTAATCACAGGAAAAAATTAGTATTATGATAGAACTTTATCTCTAACAATATTTTCAAAATGACACAATGAAAGGGAGTAATTCTTTGGTAAATATAGTCATTTATAAAAATTACTTACAATATGAAAATTCTATTCCATTTGTGTGTGTGTGTGTGTGTGTGTGAGAGAGAGAGAGAGAGTCTGTACGTAAATTCACATGTATGATATGTAATATATTACCTGAAACAAGATCTTCAGGCAAAGAATTCTATGTTTTTTGCATTGGTATTAAGTAAATAGCTTTTTTCTCTGTCTGAGAATGAGTTAACCTTTCCTTTTACAGCTAAGAACTTACTTGTCTCATCCAAAATGTTTCCTTCTTAAAGCATATTAAGCTATGATTTTTGAGAGTATTATTAGATATTGATATATGCATTTAAAATTATTTTAAAAATTATTAAAACTGTTTGAATAATGAAATCATTTAAAATGTCGTATGACCACTGATGCATGTTTATAGTATTGTAGAAAGTTATGTGAGTCTTTAAAGGCAAGTGCAATGAAATGTTCTGTGCAAAAATGTTGCATTTTGTCTAGTGAATTGCTTACTTACTGCTTGTCTGTCTACCTTCATTCCTTCCTTCTTGTGCTAGAGATGGAACCCAGGGCCTCATGCATGCTAGGCAAGTGCTCTAACAATGAGCTATATCCTGAGCCCTTTTGGATTTCTTTTAAGTGAAACACCATGATAGTACTGTCAGAAACTCATATTCTCCAGAAGTATTGGATTTCAACCAGAGGTCTAATTTCGTCTTGTAACACAGTGCACAGATGGCCCCAGTTTGAACTTGTGCTTTTAAATATGCACATTTTTTTCCATATTCTCTAAATATAAAGGGTGAGAGAAGGTACTTTCTGGCTAAAACACCCAATGAAGCATGATAATGTGGTTTCATATTTGCCCCTTTTGCTCAAAAGCAACTTTGTCATCTTTTTATGCCACATATTCACAGTCTTGATTTCTTCCACTGAATCATCATTTCAACAATTATTGTTTTGAAATGCTTGTTTGATAATCTTTGGTAATTTACAGAGCACATTCTAGGGGCAATATTATATTGGCAATCCTTGAAAATTGTTCTCTCGAAAGAAATTAATGAGGGATGCACCCTCTTTTTTCCCCTGATGACTGGCGACTGCCTTCTCAAAGTCAGCTCATTCACTGCCTGTACCCTGAATCTGTAACAACCCAGCAGAGTCATCACATGATCTGTATTGCTCCAGGTATTGTCTTATAGCCAGCCATTTGTATGGGCCACTTTCTCACTTGGGGGACTAACATTTCTCTGTTCTTATGAATATTTGTGCTATATGAGGGCAGCTTTAATGAGCTATGGGCAAAAGATAATCCCCAGCAAATGCATCAATTGCATGGCTTTCAAGTCAAATTTATAATGATGGAAAAGTAATTTTAGAGAACATTTCAGTTTTATCACTGTGGAATGAGACAGCCAGGGCAAATAGTCAACAAATTACTATTGAACATTTACTTTGTACCAGGCAAAGTAGAGAAATGGAGATAAAAATGAGACTGGACTGGATTTTTCAAGATCACTCTGTTTAGTTTCATGGTCAAGACTGGTTCACATGGAGCAACGTTTAGAGGGATTTCTCCAAGCCCTAGCAGATGGGCCAATATGAAATGGAAAGGGAGCAGAGATGTGCAAGAGATCACTTCTACTTGATGCAATTGAGTCTGTAGAATGTGGTTTGTGGACCTGGGATTGGATAAAACTGGATCTTAAAAGAAGAGAGAGAACTTCCAGAAGTGGAGATGTGTGTGTGTTGGAAGAGAATAGGGAGATTGAAGGAGAACTCTAGACAAAGGTGTCACCAAAAGCAAAATCTTAAAGATGAAGAACCATAAAAATGCTCATCCAGTTGTAGGTATAATGGACCAGCAGTATCCCTCACTGTGCTGGGTGCCCTGGAGGAATTGTATTTGGACTGCTACCCACAATCCAGCAGAGAAGCTCAGAGTCATGTGTGAAGTCATAGCAGATGCCACAAAATGACAAATACACAATGTATTAGCTTTCTAGGGTTGTCATAACAAATTACCACAAGCTGGATGCCTTCAAATAAGAAAATTTTTTTTTCTAATTCTGGAGGTCAGGAATACAAAATTGAAGCACTAAGAGAGCCAGAGGCTTTCTTAAAATTCAGGTTATCAATCTGTCCTCACCTCTTTCTAGGTTCCATGGCTCCCAGCACTTTTGGGGGTTCCTTGGCTTGTAGACACATTTCTCCAATCTTTTTTTTTTCCACTTTTCTTCCCCCAAGAGTTTATTTTTGGTAAAAGGCAGAAAAATTAGTTTTTCCACAAGGAAAATCTGCTTCTACATGATAATTTGAAAATCTTGATATATATTATATATTAAAAAAGACACAAAAATAACGGAGAAGTGGGAATAACAGATTAGGTACTGTAACTTTATAAAGGCTTGCCTAGATCATGAAGCAGCACACACACACCTCATTTATGCAAACTAAAATGTATATAAACGGCACAATACTGCGATACTGGGTCATGATACATTACCTGTACACATAACTACTACTGTTATTAATAAACCTTTGGGACACTCAGTCTTATGCCCAACAAGATACCATTAAGTCTTTAAATCTTCTTTTCCCCCTTAATGGGAAGACACTTCTAGACACTAATTTTCCCATCTAATATTCAAATATAGGAAACAGATTTCCACAAGGTGCTTTAACTGATGAGACCTCAAGTGCTGTTTTCTCTCTGGAATTTTTGGATAGCAAACAGTCCATCGGAACCATACACAAATACTATGACAGAAGAGTTGTTACATTAAGTCTTTTGATGGGACTCAGTTGGTGATAAGCTTTATGACATGCTTGAGCAACGCACTGAAGGGGATCCCATCTGAGTTAATACTTTGTCCAACCACTGTAGAGGTCCATTCAGATGAAGTTCAATCCAGCAAGGAGTACTTGTTACCGTCTGTCTTCGATATTCTGCTCCCCATCCTTTCACAAAACTCATTCTTATGGTGCACATTCTAGTTAATTGGTACACGGCTTCAAAACCCTGATTAACAGACTGAGCCAGAAGAGCAGCAAATTCCTGGTTGTTGAAGATCTTCAGGTTACAGCCTGGTGGAATTTTACACACTGTTGCAGGGTGCCAGCCGTATCTCTGATTACAATTGGGGCTCTGCACAAAGATTGCACTATCACTTAGGCACTCAGCAAAAACTTCCCCACCTATGTAATATAAGCGCACTCCTCTTCCTATATGCCTTCTTGTCATTTCTACTGTAGCATTTCGGTTAACATTAGAGAGCAAACCTAAGCAGAACCTCTCTGAATTTGATGGGTCTGTAAAGCCATCTACAGTGAGCGAGGGCTGTGATGCATGGAAAGTCTCTCCAACCCTCTGGTTTAATTCATAATATGCTATTGAACACCAAAACGCAGGTTCTGAGTAAGTAACTGGCTGCAAATCCAGGCTATGATTAACAGGGGAGAGAGTAGTAGGAGACAGTTCTGCTGGAGAGCCTGTGTCCATACTTTGGTTCAATTGTTGATCACTTGTTTCTCCATCTTCACTGATATATCCAGGAGGTGGTGTTTCTGGAATATAATTACTCTGTGGCTCAATTCCCGCTGGGAAGTTAGTGTTTCCTGGAATGGAGTGGGTATAATCATCCAGAGGCGGTAATTCTGTTAGAATTTCAGTGTGTCGTGGCACTAACACCGGAGGCAAAACTGGTGTCTCGACTCTCTGATAGTGGTAAGGATTTATACATACTTCATCCTTTTTTAAATTAAACGCATATTCGCAGTTTTCAATTGCCTTGAGTTCATGATGACTGTGAAGATCAGGCCAGCGCCATAACCGGCAATAGATAACATGTGGTAACCCTTTTCGATGAGAAACTTGAAGGCGACCATGAAGAGATCTAGTTTGTTCAGAGAAGCTGTAAAGGCCTGTTGTATCCCACTGATCTATCGTATTTGGTGTACTCAGTCCCCAAATTTCAGAGCAAGTGCTTGGTATGGTAACACATTTAGTATTACAATTTTGAGTGGTGATAGCTTTCTCAAGCTCATCTAATCGTCCTGTTTTCTTTAGCTTCTTCACCAGACTTTTCACTGCTTTCTCACACCACTTTTCTTCCTGTCCATTCTGCTCTCCTCCTCCTGCTCCTCCAGACCCACCAGCAGATTTCTTCCATCCCAGCAGTCTCTTCACCACTGGCGGAGTGAAAGGCAAGATGGACAACATACTCTTACCCAAGGTAGCTCCACACTAGGAAAATAGTCTTGTGAATCTATCCTGCACGGAGGCGCCAGGTCCCGCCCACATTTCTCCAATCTTTGCCTCTTTTTTTTAAATATGATCTTTCCTCTGTGAGACTGCATCATAACTGCTTTTGATACAGACATCAGTGATGGGATTTAGAGCCTGCTCTAATTCCAAAGTGAGTTCACCTTATGATTAACTAATCACATCAACAAACTCCTATTTTCAAATAGCATCACTAAAGTTTCAGGTGTATGTGAATTTTATAAGAGCACTCTTCAATTTACCTTAGCAAATCTATCTGTGCATAAGTTCAAAAGTGACCAAAAGAAAAAGAGTTTAATCTTATAGTTTCTAACTAGACTTCCATTGAATAAGAGTGACTTTGTGAATCTTCTCTTGTTTTCTGCTTTACCTTATAGACTATCTGTCCTCAAAATAGACTAATATGTCTTTAATAAAAATTTCTTGAGGCAGATAAGCTTCTTATTGTTTATCTTCACAAGCCCTCTGCAAGGAATTACTTAGATATTAGGGTTTCTTTATTTACAACATTATTATTTTTTTAAAAAAGCTTTAGAGATTTTTTAATTATTTTATTTATTTATTTTTTTTTAGAGAAAGAATTTTAATATTTTATTTTTTGGCGAACACAACATCTTTGTTTGTATGTGGTGCTGAGGATCGAACTGAGGCCGCACGCATGCCAGGCAAGCGCGCTACCGCTTGAGCCACATCCCCAGCCCTATTTACAACATTATTGTAAATGCTAAGTCATCTGAATTCCTAAAGAGCATGAATTTGTGCAGTCATCCGAGGCTTAAAACCAAAGTTCCATCTACAGCATGCTTAAACTTTAAACTTAAAGAATACTCACCATCTCCTGAGTTAACATCAGTTAAGGAACATCCAGCACCAACTAATATCATTACCCATCCTCAAGTCACACATATTCAAAAGGTAATGGTTTTCCTTAATTTGTTTTCTTGCTGAGTTAATTATAATTTTCTCACTCTGAATTGATTGCCCCTAGCAGGACATTGATCACGTAATTTATTATAAAAATCAACACATTTTTGAAAGAAAAAAAATGGCTCTGTTACTAGTTACACTAGAAGGATAGGTACGAGCATGGCATTTTGCTGAGTAAACTCAGAAGATTCATCAGTCAATAGATCTATTGACTGATATCTTATGTCCCCAATACGTTAAGTCCTGTGTTTCAGTCAATTTGATGGCATTTCTATTAATTCCTGAGCAGTTAAATGATGTTATATATCCTTTTTCCACCACTCAATTTTAAGACTTGTCACAATATCTACGGTTCATTGAAAATGACATGGCTTTTAATTATTAAAAATCAGCATTGTACTTCCATTGAATTTGTTCATTTGAATAAGATTCAGTATTAGAGGCTCAGAGAGATGTGGTGACTTTGAAAATAAAAAAAGGGGGACTGGGGTACATCTTCTTTTTTCAAATCCTGTATCACTTGTTTCTCATACCTCTCATAGAGGGTTCTTTAAGTTTCATCAAATAGGGATGAGTTTGAAGTAGGTGCCTTCAACAATTTAAGATCTTTCTTAGCCCTCATTTCTGTTCCCATCTACGTCCATAATCTGTTCTTCACTGGTTTCTCCTTGTTACCTAGCCTTTTTCTGGTGGGGGTTAGGGGTCGGGGGAGAACACGTATCATCTACAGTTTGGTCTAAAACCTGGTGCTACCTAAGCCTTTGAGTAATAACATGTTTCCTTCTATGGGAATCTTTGTTAGATGATATCTTTGGTGAAAAGAGAAGGAACCTGTGTCCACAAGGAAACAAATTGCAAACAGTCTTGTGCTTCCAGAAATCAGTCAAAAAAAAAAAAAAAACAAACATTATTTTGAGTCACTTATTTTGACCACCTAGCCAGTCCATTCTGAAACAAATGCACAACAGCTCTGCTGTTACCTAGTGTTTCAAGAAGGGATGTTGATAAATGATTCCTCAGATTCTAGGCCTCCAGCAAGATGCCCAACATAACATCCTTTCCTCAACCAAGCCTCCAGCTCTCATTGTAAAGATATGCTCAAATGATTTTCCTGAGAACTGATTTAAACAAAACACCAGAAGCTTCAAATCTGCTCATTGTTAAATTCCTGGCCCTCCAGGTGGGTTACCTTGTTTCCAAACCCACTTACATTTCCTGGCATGTTACTTAGTAACTCCTGTCCACCCACAGAATGGCAGATGCTTCATCCATCCTGGGAGCAAGAAAAGCAGCACCACCCCAACAGGGAAATGTTCAACTATTCATAAGGGCCCTACCCACTTCTTTTACCAGCAGGTACCTGCAGGCCATAGCCTCTGGAATTTGCAAATGTCACTGGCCTAGCATAATTTACCCTAGAACATAAGCTGTGTTAATTTTAAGGTACTTGACATCTTACATTTAAGGGAAGAAAGAAGAAAGTTGCCTTTTGGGATTCTGACACAGTCTTGGTCAGCATTCATTCTTTATTTCAAGTTGAGATTCAAATACTGTTCATTTGAGTACTTCTTATATATCAGGGACATTGGAAGTCTACATAGATCACCTCGATGAATTTTTATAGTACTCTGTTGGAGCTTTTATAAACATTGTACAGATGTGAACTCTAAGAATCAGAGATACAAAATGCTGCTTGGAGCGATATGATTAGTACAAAGCAGAGATTCAAACTCAGATTTGCCTAAATCCAAAGTTCATGCTCCAAATCCGCTCATAAAAGAGAGTTTTATTAAGTACACTTAAATTAAAAGAGTTTCAAATGAAACGATATAATCCTGCTCTGATTTGAATTAAAAAATCCTCCCTTCCCCATCATCTTCTTATCTAAATCCCTGGGGTACAGTCACAGGTTACCAAGAGCACTGTATTTAATGTTGAATAAACAAAGGTAGTTCAAACTGAAAATAATTCAGAATCTGCTATGCTTATGAGTCCAACAAGCATAAATAGTATCCAATTATGCTGAAACACATTAATTTATTTTCTTTCTATTGTTTTCTTGTTTAAATGAGAAAATCACATAAGTCATTAAACACCAGAGCAATACAATCAACAAACACTTATTATGTTCCTTTATCAGGGGTTATACTGATTAGAGGAAAAGAAAAATTATGATTGTGTCCAAGAATTGTGATTATTATGTTTTAAAGTAAGGTTGCTGGCATATCTGTATTTGCAAGTAAGGTACTGTCTTGTTTATTATGATTGTGTCTTGTGTAGCCTGGGACAAAGACTAGAAGTTCAACTGCCTCCATTTGAAATTACAGCCCTGCTACTCTTCCTGAAGCAAGGCTTGTGATTAACTCCAGGAACCCTATTGACCACCTTTAAACGGGGGTAATCTCTCCTTTGTAGGACAGATCTTAGGAAAAGTATTTAGCACAAATGTGATTCATAGTAGATGCTTAGTATATATTACTAGCACTATTGTTTATAACAGGCTTTAAAAAAGGTGGATTCAAGAAAAAAAATAGAAAGACTCATTTTCAATTCTATGAAATAGTCCTTCTTATTCATGGATAAATCAACTCCACATGTCCTTTTTTTCTTCTTTTTTTAGTACCAGGCATTGAACTCAAGGACACTAAACTACTGAGCCACATCCACAGCCATATTTGGTACTTTTACATAAAGATAAGGTCTTACTGAGTTGCTTAGCAACTTTCCATTCCAGAGACTGGCTTTGAACTCGTGATTCTCCTGTCTTAGCCTCTCCAGCCGCTGGGATTACAGGCATGCATCACATTGCCTGGCTCTGCATGTCCTTATTAACATAAATTTAATGTACAGAGGAATTAATTCCTGAAGTTTTCATGTAACTCCCATGGTAAATGTTACCTCCTTATACCTGACTGAGAATTGTCAATGTCCATGGAGTTAGGAGTGGACAAAACAGAAATTGTTGTGTAGTCTCTCTTTCATTTCTGCACTTCATTAAGACACTGGCAGGGAATAGCACAAACTTGCAGTAATTTGGCATCACGTATGCTACCATTATTGTGAATATTTAATTATAAGATCAAGATTTTTAATACAAAATAAATGGACTCAAAAATTTCAAAATATTTTAATAGCTAAAAACTTTTTTGAAAGATCAGATTTATAGTTAATGAGAATTCAAGATGAAACATGATGAAATTTAATGACACATATGTATATATACACACACAGAACATATATTATTAGAATTTATTTAAATATATACAAATATATTTAAATTTATCAATATGATTGCATATAATTGAACTATATACATATGTATCTTTAATACTAAAATGTATGCATATATGTGTGTACACCACACACACACACACACATTAAGGTAATATATCCACTTTAGCTTAAATACTAGGATCACATTCTAAAAACAGAGTTTTCATTAACATCCTCACATTAAATAAAGCCAAATGTATGGCTTCAAGTTTCCAAGAAAATTGGTTTTGATGAATTCCTATTGATTTTGCAAACTTAAAGTCCTCAGTTTTTTTTAAAACCTCTCTACGATGTCATGCAAAAAAAAGATTTTGCATTTTCTCACCTGATAATTTGGCTTTCCATTACAGAAAATTGACAAAGCCATTTATTGAGTTGTCATCTAATTGTTTCAGAAATTATTCATTAAGTGACAAATCCATTTAAAAAAAAAAAAACTCCACCATGTTATGTGGAATAAGAGGAGGTGTGTAAAGAAGCATAAGCTCTAAGTCAGGTCTTCCTAGTCACCTGCTTCTCCCTGGGTACATCTCAGAGGGAAGCTGGCATGGACTGAGCAGGGAAGAGTGGTTAATCATCGCTGTCATCAACAGAAGTGCACTTACATGTGCATACCTACACTACCAATGCAGCCAGGTATTTCTGTGTGTGAGCAGTTTTGGACCAGCCAGCTTGGTGGAAGGGGTTTCCAGAGTTTGGTCTGCAAGCAGAGCTATTGAGCAAGCACTTGCTCTCCCTTTAAATTATCTGTTCATTAAGTTGGCTTAAGATGCCACTCCTATCATCACCTTCTTTAATTCTCACATTCCTATAGAAGTCATATGGACATAATGTCTGAAACAAAACATAACATCTCAGAGAACTATACATTAGTTGAGAAAGATTGGGGAGGCCAAGGCATGAAAGCAAAAGGAAGAAAAGTTCCACCTGTTTGGCGTAACATGGATGTGGATCATGGATGTCTCCACCTACACAGTGTTTTCTTTTCTCTCTCCTACATGCAGATTGTCCATATCCTCAGACAGTAGACTCACAGTCAGCTGTGTGGATTAGAACAAAGCACTAACGTGCACATGTTTACTTTCCTAGTCCTTATCCATCCTTTGTACTCTGTTTCACCATCTGTTATTGGAGCTCTGACCATCTCTTATTGTAGCATGCCATAGAGGAAGGAAGACTGGATGAAACTTGAAACATGGCAAAGTTGAAATCACTTCTGGAAAAGAATTATAGCACTTACTCTACCAACAAGCCAGATACTTCATACTTTCACCTGTATGCGCATCTGGGCATAGTCTCATAGAACATCTTTCCATGCATCTATCTTACCTGTTGTAGGAGAGATGTCTACATCTACTTCTAAAGCCTCCCTAATTTATTGCATGCAGAATGAGCTTAGCAGATGTTTGATACCCTAAATTACAATCAGATAAGACAGGATGTTAGAGGTGTATGATTCTCGGGGATAGTTTTTTAAGTACAATTCCCTTCCCAAACAAAAAGCACCTATGATGTTCATTAGTTAAAATAACTTTCTCCCCATTCTTAGGGCGCCTTCTCTGTTCTAGTAATATTTTTGTGTGAGGGGAAAATTTCTGGAAAAACTCTCGAAACACTAAATCAAAGAATTATTCTGAAGGCAAGTGTAAGATGTGAGATGCAGTGGCATAATTCAGGATCTACCATGGTGGCTCCCTTTGTTTATAGCAGTGGGAAGGACAATCTCCGACATAAACAATTGCAATCCCTCAGGTAAGTGAAACACATTATCCACTTTGCTCACCTTATTTTGTTTGGGCTTTCTCCTTTTATTAGTATATATTAGTTAACTTTATTTCCAACTAACATTAGGCAAACAAAACTGGAACTCCTAGTTAACAGTCAGAAACTTGTTACCATGTTGTGTTTTTTCCTTAATATCAACTGCTGTGTTGTGACAATGAATTTAATAAATTTATTAAAGATTGTTTTTCTTTGAACTTTTTTTTTTTTTTTTTTTTTTTTTTTTTTGGCTCCTAAGGTTTCTGCAAAGCGCTCTTTCCATCTGGCTAGAGCCCAGTAGACACCTGGGGCTTCAGATTGGGCCTAGAGTTTTATTCTTTAGGCGTCAGCAACTCCCTCAGGTGCTTCTTCTACCTCTCTGCTCTAGTACTAGGACTCTGAGCTAATTGTCTTTAATGAGCCTGTTTTGGGTAACTATCTTAGTCTGTAACCACAAGGAGATCTTACCTTCTGCATTGAGCATTTAGTTTATTGAAAACTACTGACTTATTAAGTTTGCCTTCTTCATTATGCACAAACCTCAAAAGAAAGCAAGCTCTGAGAGCTGGCATTCTCTGGGCATCTTCACCAGGTGTCCCACCTGCACCCACCTTTAACAGCCATAATAGCCCTTGTTGTTTTAGACTGTGCTTAACTCCTCCAATTTACAGTTCAAACAATGGTTCTTAAACTGAGGTCCCAACTAGAAGCCCCAGCATCATGCCACCTGGGATTTTATTAGAAATTCAAACTTTCATCCTGCCCCAGACCTACAGGGTCAGAAGTTCTGCAGGTGGGGCCCAGCAAGCTGTGTCTTAACAAGCCCTGTGGGACATTTTGATGCATGTTCATTTTTGAGAATCTCCCCTTTATAGATCACATGGATTAGCATCCCCATTATACTCACTTTTCAAAGGAGGAAAATGCACCTCCTAGGGATTTAGTAATCTATCAGAGTCACAGAATCTCTGTTAGACTTCAAAGCTGAGATAATATATGGAAGGAAACAACAACAATGAAACACAATTTGCACAATAGTTAAAAATTCAGTAAATAAAAGATAGTTTAAAAGATCTTTTCCTCATTCTTTATATCTAACATAATTCAATACATTTACATTCTAAAAACCCAAAGAAAACTAATGCTTCTGCATGTCAAATTTCAAATATTAACTCTGATTTCTCCTAATCTAAGGTGGGTGTCTCCAAAAGCTCACAGGTTTATACATATTGCAAATACAATTATAAGTCGAGTTTCCTGTGAATCACTAAGTACCTTAACAATAAGATTAATTTAATAGCAGTGGATTTAGGAGAATTAATTTTAAGCAGATCATCCTTCTTACTTTGATATCAGCTGCTGGATCCTATCCCATTACAAATGCAACCAGTTTATAGGGGACTGCAAACATCTGTTCTCTCCTAGAAAGTGTCCAAATGAATATTAATCCTGAAGACTGCATGTTGACTCCCTGTCCATGGGATGTGTTTAAATGCCACATGTGAAAATGTATGAGAGCATTTTCTCCTTAAAAGGAATAGACCCCTTGTGGGGAAGTTCTCTGAAACCTCTCAGCAAATTCTCACATTAAGATGGGGAAACAGATGGGCCTCAGTGAGGAAGTTTCTAAGGCTAAGTGTGGAACCAGAGAGCTGGAGGGAAGCCTGCTGATGCTGGGGCAAAGACCAGCTGTTGCTTTCCCAGTGCTCATTGGAGAGTTGTTCTCTCTTCCTTCTTTCCGTGGTGTTTCATCCAGCAATAAGACCATCTAAGGTCAGCCAAAGAACTAAGGACAGAACCACTGGGGCAACTCAAGAAGAATACTGGGCTTTGAGGGTCTTTACTGGATTGTCTTAAACTGGTTCCATAGAGAAGTCCAAACTTCATCTCCATGTGTTTTCCACTGTACACACAGGATGGTCCATAACCAAGAAGTCTAAGCAAGTCAGTATAGAAGAACTTGTGCAATGGATCTGAAAGATTCTAGATATACACCTTCCCTAAAAGGGAAGAAAATTTCAATATAGAAATGAAGTTACATTTCCAAGGTTGATGAAGCAACTGCTAGTGCAACTGGAAGCTGGCCTTAATCAAAAGCCTCTGTGTTTCCCTCTGACCTTATTTTCTGTTGGTTTGTCACATGGTGATAAATTACTTTTGTACTGGAGGACTCCATTAAATCTGAAGTTAGATCCTCTGTATGCTAAGTTCTTATTGAGCTTTTAATTAAGTCCAACTATTAATTAATCTCTGTTTTAAAAGTTTATATGTGTGAAAGAACAAATGAGAGAGCTATTACCAGAGTCATGGCAAATATATTTAATAGCAGATTCCTACATGTAGCCTTTGTTATCAACCAACAAAGTGTTAAAACAAAATGGCTAACAAATGACACAACACTCTTAGAGGATAGCTTAAAAAAGATGGTACTGGTATATATATTCTGTCAAGTCTCCCTCTTCAGATTTATCTTGTATTACTGGTCAGGGAAATCTTGTATCTGAATTTATTATTTCTTTGTGTTTCAAATGCAATTTGATATCTTCCTGTAGGGCTTCTTATACTATTTTTTTCTTGCTGTGAATGTTTCTCCCTTCCTATCATTTTATTTTCCTGTCTTCTTACATGGACTGAATTTGTATTAGGCATAAAACACCCTGTAACTGCTGAGAAGCCAAAGTAACTTAAACATGGTCCCTGCCCATTAGACTCATCTAAGTCCCTGCCAGTCATGCACTCCAGGCACACCCTCTCCAACAGCTTTGCACACGTGAACTGCCATCAGCACTATTCACATAAGCACATGCTGTGTCCAAGTGTCATTTATTTCTCTCATTAATCATCCTATGCATTCGGGGAGGAAGGGACCACATCTTAAGTCCCTTAGTATGCTCAGCAACTAGTGCGGTGCTTGGTGTATAATGAGAACTTAAAAGATATATGTTGATGGTAATGAGATTCTCCCTCTCAAATTGTTTTCTGAAATTGGTAGGCTTAAAATACTATATCAAACAGTGATCAATACTCAGGAAGTTCTAAGCTAAATTGGCAGAATAAATGTGTATAAATCACGAAGATAGGAGAGCATCTCCCAGAGAATTTGGAAGTCACTCAAGGATGAAATCAGGGAACTGATGACTAAAATGTATAATCCATTCTTTCAATTGACCTCTGTGTGGGAATATGCTGGGTAATGAATGCAGGCCGTCTCTGTTGACAGACTCCGGAGAGCTACAGGAGATCAGAGGCCATCATATTGCATAGGCCAAAAGATCCCATGGTATAGGACTTGATGGGTCTTGTTTGGGGAGAGGCAAACTGAGCATTAATAAAATACAAGATGTTATATGAATTGCTAGTGTAGGGTTAAAAATCAGCCATATGGAATGCTGTTGTGTATGGTGGGACTCTGGGCTGGAGGGGAACAGCTTTTCTGGTAGTAGGGGAATTGTGGCAGAGAGGGGAAGGGATAAACATCCTTGTTATGAAAAGAAGCAAAGGACCATTCTGTAGGAGATGATAATGAGACATTTTTGCGTCCACATTGTGTGAGAAACCAACTGGGGTTCCACTCTAGGAATCTCTTTGCTCGCCAGGTCTTCCCATGAAGTCACCATGTCAGTTAGTCCAGGGTGGCCTTCAGTTTCCATTTTGGCTTAGATTATCATGGAGCAGAATGTGTTCTGAATCTCAGTTCAGGTTGTTCCAGCTCCTTTATAGGAGAATAGGGGTTGACAATTGTCATGTTTTCAACAATGGCTGAAATATTATATAGTAATTTAATTGCTTAGGCTTTATGGACAGACAGAGCTAGGGTTGTAAATTGGCCCCATCACTTCACTACTTATGAGACATGGGCTGAGATCTTGACCTTTTGAGACCTCATTTTCTTCTTCTGTAAAATAAAAGCAACTCATTAGGATCACAGAAGAAACTTAACTAATCTCCTTCATTATCTTAGCTGAGTGCCTACCTTTATTGAGTGTCAGATAAAGAGGAACTGTAGCAATGCATTCAGAATCCCAGGATACAGACACCCAAAAGAAGCAAAAGAATTCACTATGAATGTTTAAATGTTGAATTCTGAGATGCTATCATTTCCTATATAAGTACCAGCCTTGCAAAAGGCCGTGTTTCAGTCATGAACACAACTCTTTAACTTCTTTTCCTTCCCCAGTCACTATGATCCCATGTCACTATGATCATTGCATCTCTCACTCATGATTCTCCATGCTATCACATAGGGAAGATTGGAATATGGGCTTGCATCAGCACAGACTGCTTGAAAGTGACTAATTAAATGAGGATTAGGAAGACAGAAGTGGACACGTTAGTAAAACAGAATCAGCTAATATCTTCACTGTCAATTCAGAGGAATCTACCAGCATCAAATGTTTGCTTCTAATCAGTAACTTAAAGGGGTTTATCAGATTATAATTGCACAAGTCAAATAAAGTAAATTGTTTCACAAATACAGGACTAACTTTGCCACTGATATTATGAGATTGTACTTAGAAAAGGCAAATTATTGGGCAAAAGAGAAATTTGAAAGTTCAGATTTCTCAATATTTGCCTTCAATATCAATTTTGTGTTAAGTTTGTATATACAAAAAAAAAAAGAGAGAGTGTAAGTTTTTAGATAACATTGAAGTCTCTAAGTAGGATAGAGTTGAACTTGTATTACAGAGACATTTTATGTGAGTTTTTTGATACATATGTTAAAGGAGGCTGGAAAGGTGAATATGATGATATTTATTATACCTCAATAAAAACCTGAATGCTAAACTAGATTGAGAAGGGGAATCTCAATAATTTGATTATTATAAAATAAGTGTTCGAAATTTAAGACTGATAAGTGCTAAAAAAATAAAGTGTCAATGCTCAGAGAGGGGAATGAGTTTTCACATACCCTTCTTTGTATGTAGGACCCCTAGAGGGATTCATGAAGGGTCTGGACACTTGAAACACAAAGAACTCAGGAAGAAAAAGTTATCTATATGTATACATATGTATAACAAGAACAGTAAGTGTTTCTTATGATGTATGTTTCAAGGTGAATGGAGACAGGAAGTGGTCTGAGAGGATTTAATTAAGAGGTTCTCTTAATTCCAAATAAAATTTTCCACATTACCAAACAAAAGATTCACATTGCTTCTTGGAGTTAGAATTTTATTATCTATCTTGCTTCAAAATATCTTCACACCAAACAGGAAGAAATTGTTTGATCTGCTAAGTTTGTTCCTGTGACACTTTCATGCCTGATTATTTAGTGAGGCAGGAACTCTGGCTTGTTCATGTATCATGGTACATCATTAAACAACTGCTCGTTGGTCTTATTCATAAACATTTCATTCAGTGCCAAATCAGAAAGTCTCCAAATTGAATTATCAGGGCATGAAGATTTGTTACTATATGTAGGAAAAGTATTTTTTAAAGATTCCTATCCTGAAATGAACTTTATGAAATAAAATTTTCAAGGTTTGGCAAATTGATGTACTATTCACAAAATGTGCTGTATTTGTATTATTTGATAAATCATTTTTAAAAAGCATTATAAATTCTATCACATCGAAAACTTGAGGCTCTGAAAAAGACCAAGTGAAAATATGTGTTCAAGAGATTATCTCCTTGGTATACTCTCCTTAATTAAGTTTGTCCTTGTTATTGATGTTTTCAAGTCTTGGCTTTTTCTCTGAAAAGTTAAACTGAAACCATTTAGACAGCTTTACCTAAACCTCTTGTTTGGTTGTTGCTTTTACTTTGCTTATAAGGCTAAGCTTTTGTGAATCCATAGTCTTCTAAGTTGAAAATAAAAAGTAAAAAAGAAAGACTGTAATCTCTTTTATGCAACAGCATCGTCTGACACAAGTATCAATGAGCATTAGTCACAAAGCAGATTTTACATATATTTGTGAAACGTCTGTAAAACATCCTCAATCTGGATTCAATAGATGCTGCTAAACAAGTTTCAGACACTTTAGGCAACATTGACAACATTCACAAACACAGTTAGCTGTTAATGGTGTTTTCTCACTTAAAAAATATTTTTAGTTGTAGATGGATACAATAACTTTATCTTATTTATTTTATTTTATTTTATTTTATTTATGTTGTGCTTAGGATCAAACCCAGTGCCTCACACATACTAGACAAGCACTTTACCACTGAGCTACTACCCCAGCCCTGTTTTCTCATTTTTATATTCAGCATTGCGTAAATTAAACAGTTATATTTAATATGATCTCAAAGATTAGTGCTTACAAGGGTAACAGTTAAACTGAGAGAGATTAATATGTATATATATACATAAATTTATATACATGAATATATGAAATTTTAAAAAATCAATTGGGGTAAAGAATAAACAAACCACAGATATATTTAAGAATAAATCTTAGTTTTGAATCATGGTGCCGCCAGTTTTGAGCTTGGATTGATCACTGTGATGGAAAGCCCCTTGTTAATGGAGATATGAAGAGCAAATCACCAGAGTTTAGAGAATCACATATTCACACATGCACGCACGCACACACACACACACACACATTAGTGTGTACACGTGACATGTCATTGATGTAATGATTGTTAGTTTTCCTAGTGTTAGTTTAAGTGGACACCCATTTTTTGCAGATACCGTAACTTATGATGTTCCTGCCAAATGTCACTGTATTTTACACTTTAAACTGGAAATTGTGGTAACCTCTTCTGGAATCACCACTCCTTCCAGTGTTTGCAGCTGACAAGCTGGTCCTAAAGCTGCCTGTTTCCCAAGTGCCCTACAGGCATTGTGAACATCCCTGGGGATGCCGCAACTGGAATTCTCTGCCTGGCTGCACAAAGGATCTTGTACCTCTCCTGCCCTGCTGCCTGGAATCCTTTACCTATTCAGCAATATCGAAGCTGTTTGGGGTATGAAGTATAGGATGGGATAGTCTCCTCCTTCTACCCCCTCTCCAATTCTAAGAGCCTTAGTCATTCTGCAGTTCTAATTTACATCCAAAAATGAGCCTCATATGTCCACTAAAATCAGGCCCAGGGGCTGTATAGAAACATGAAAGATAGACTTCTGTCTTTAAGGAGTTGAAATTACTTGGAAATACAAGTAACTAATAGGAGCATGGACATGGAAGAGACCTTGTGCCAGCTGTCCCCAAGCCCTGAGAAATTGTCATCCCTTGAAATACATCCTGATCCAGAGAGTAGGCTGAAAGCAGGTCATTTGGTTCTGAAGAAAATGAAACTTGGAGTTTAAAAAAAAATTGAGACTAGATAACTCAAAAACTGCAGCTTTATCTGAAAAACAACCAGTTCTGATTGAAAATGCCAGAGAAAATAAATAACCCCACATCTATTTGTCCCTCTAAAGTCAACATAAAATCTTAAAATTGCTCCTCAAAATTGAAGGTATGTTCATTTCTCAGTTCAAACTCAAAACAAAACCAAACAGAAATTTATAAAAAATTATGGTGACTTCAACACTGAAATGAAAAAAGGGTCTTCAAAAAACTATTTTTAAAACTGAAGAACATCCATGCCGTCTATGAATATTACAACCTCATAGAACTAATGACAATAAAAAAATGGCAATAGTAGTGTTCTCAAGATTCTGCTATGATCAGTCTTAATCCTTAATTTACTGCTATTTTCAATTAGAACCCGAAGTGGTAAACAGGCAATTGGCAAATAATAGTGAATCCAAAACATAAAGTATTTTTTTTTCCAAAAGTGGAGCTAATATAGAAACATGCACATGAAAATGACAGCAATTTAAAATTCTAGTTGTCATTGATTTCACAGGGAGGCAAGTAGGGAGATTCTGATTAGAGAAGAGTTTTTTGTTTGTTTGTTGTTTGTTTTATCAATGGCCAAATCTTCACATTTTTTATGCATTTATAAAGTAATGGTGATATTTTTTTTTCCCCCAGTAAACTAAAAGCAGCATAGACTAACCCACTGTTTTATTCATGAGCAAGAGTTTCCAAAGGCAGGCAAGTTTTCTTTGTGCCTCTCCTTGTTCCTTTCCACTTACAATCTGCTGACAGCCTCATAACAATACTGAGGTCAAGAGTGTGAGGCTGAGGAGATGGGAAGAAAGTTCCGCTTTGCAACTTGGAGCAAACACTCTTTCTCTAAACTGAAGATTGTTTATAATTCAGTATAATTCCAAAGTGTGTAATTTATTTCATATTTCTAACCCTTTCCAGTGGCTTTCAAATCTTAGATCCAGAGCTGATGTGATTCTGCAATCTGTATATGGGGTAAAAATGGGAGCTCATATCCCACTTGAATCAAAGTGTGAAATATGATATATCAAGAACTATGTAATGTTTTGAACAACCTACAATAAAAATTAATTTAAAAAAAAGAATTAATTATCTTTGGCCAAAGTGCACAAATTGGGTAATTTTGGCCAACTTACTTAACCGAGTCAATTAGGTTGTTACAAGGGATTATGGTACATAATAAACAAACAACAGATAAATAGTAAACAAATACCCTCTCATTAACAATCAGACTTTGTTGGTGTATTTCTCTATTAGAGATGAAGGAACTGAGAATCAGGCAGCAGATTACTCAAGTTGCCAGAAATGGAGGAACACAGTAAACTGCACAGCAGACACCCAGTTTCCCCAGGAACAACAGCCACGCTGGAGTCAAGGCTGATTCATGACCAAATTATTTCTGAATTGGTTCTTGACGGTTATTAAGCCACCAACAATCTGAGTGTAGGAAAATGACAGAAGCACCCACTGGTTACCATCGGCACATCTCAGTTTTATTCATGGGGAGAGAAAACAGTGTCCTACCCAGATGCTGTCTTCTTGCTTGTACTGTTTCCAGTTGCGTCCTGTGTCACTGAACATCAGGCTATAACTCGTCACCCAGTCAGAGCTTCCGTATCTTCCCTGCGTGGCCACGGCTGTAATCTCCACTCTGTTTCCCAAGTCCATCTGCAGCCACTGTTGAGCATTGGAATCTGCTGGGGACCAGCCGCCAGTTCCTGGAACAGCATCAGAGAGATGAAGAGAGAGAGTTGGAGTCACCCACGTCTCACATAGCTACAACTTTCAACTGCCAAAGATCAATGAAACGGTGTTCAATGAAGATGCCATCGCCTCAACATGCCCTTCCCTTCCCTGTCTCTGCATTTATCGTCCTGCTATTTTTACAACAAATTTTCATCCTGTAGCTCTTATGGCTTAAGACTCATTTTGAATGCTGTATCTGCCAGTCATCAGAGCTTCCATCTAATGAATTCCTAGAGGGGTTTGTCCTATTTCTTTCTTAAAACTCTATCCTGAGACACAAACTAGCTCTATGTCCTCTCTCTCTGACTGATATCTTTTTTCTTTCTCTCTTTCCTTCCTTCTCTTCTTCCGTTCTTTTCTTCAAATGATTTCTATGGACCAGACACAGAGCAGATATGTGTATCCTGTATACAAAGATAAAAGGACACTGATCAAGCATTTGAGGGGCATCATTCATTCATATCATTTTTTTTTTTTTTTGAGTAACAGAACCATCCTGGGTAGTTCAGGGTGGAGGGAGAGAGACAGATAGATATTATGGAAACAAAAATGTGGAATACGATGTGAAAGAAACCTTCCCAAAAGGTAAATACAAGTTCCTGTAGGAGCCCAGAGGACAGAATGCCTCAGGAGATGATAAAAAAAAAAAAAGTCCTTCTAAAGATATTGAAAGATATTAAAATCTGAGGCAGGGAACAACACATCCAGAAATAAAGGGGAAAGTTAAATATGCATCAACCAGACCAGAAGGAAGAGCACACACAAACCTCAGAGACAGGAGAGAGCCCACGTGCATTTCAGTGTACTGGACACACAGGAATATTCTAACACGTCAGAAGGCTTTTTGTTCCAGAATTTCATTATTCATCACACTTGAACTTTGCAGAAGATCAATATGCACTCTCACTTAATTGGAAGACTTGTGGTCTTCAGTTTTCTGTTTCCATTTTATGTGAGCCCAAAGAAGTCAATATGCACTGCTACTTCCCAAATACTCTAAAGCCTGAGGGGAGCTATCACTGATTGTTTTATATCATAGATAGGGATGGTCCCCAACCAACCCCTGTGTTAACCACTTTGCACAAGACATCAGGGTAGAGAGTTCATTAAAATTTTAATTTAGAGGAATCATTTATAAATTTATTTGTCTTTGAAATTTTGTCATTGGAAATAATTGTAATGATGATCTGGTCTAGTTTTCCTCCATGCATTGGAGGAGAGGTCACTTGGGCCTCCTCTTGGCAACTGAGTGATTTTCTGAGCTGTGTGCCCACAATACAGTCTCTCAGTGGGCAGGGATGGAATACAGATACAGAAGACAGAGGACATACGGTAGAACTTATTCTAACCATAAGGCAAATATGACAAGGTATGGTTGACTTCCTTTCAGTAAATAGCTAGCCTTCAGGAATCTAATTTGATAAAAGTATATTTTGTTTTTGTTTTTCCCTGAAAATATTTAAATATTGGAAAAGAAAAAGGAGGGAAAGTACTGAGCACTTACTGTGGATTTTGTATTTTGTCAAGTGTTTTACAAGACATGTACACAGTAGCAGGAATTGCTGATATTATAGTATTTATCTGTCTTCTTTCTGTAGAAATAGGACTGTATTGGGTGCATGGCCTAATAATGTTTTTCAGTTCCCATATTAATAGGGTTATAACCAAATTCCCTCCAATAGAAATGTCAGTGGGAATAAGATGTAGCACTTCTTGGCAGCCTGCTTCTGTCCCTCCCTCCTCCCCACCACCAGTGGAGGCAGATTACAAGATCCAAGATGTTGGTAAAATGACAGGAAAGAAAGAACCTGGATCCCTGTACTGGTACATGGCGGAAAGCATCTGTAAACTGCACATAGCTGCACTGACCTACACCATGGAAAGGAACTGAACATCTTTGGTGTTTAAGTCATTGCACATTTGAATTTATTTGATACTACAGATTAGCCTCCTTCAATACCTACTCAGTATCCAAAGGAGTAAACATCGTTATCCATACTGTACAGCTGAAGAAACTCAGAACTAGCAAGTTTAGAACACTTTGCAACTAGAATTAAAGAACAGGAGTAACTCAACTATTTGGGGTTACTCTGCAACCAAAAAAAAAAAAAATACTTCTAAAACCCAGAAAACCAGTAATGGTGGAAAATCACTGGGTTTTTGAACCAGCTTCCAAAGTACCAACTACAAAAAATATGTGTTTATCACCAACATTGTCTTGTCCAATATGTTTATAAACCCCAATCCCCTCCATCTTCCCTAACTTAAAACTGATAGAAAGGGAGATATTTTATATTTCCAAGAAATCCAAAATTATTCTTTTTACTCATCTTGCTGCCCATTTTAGAAGTTTCTTTATTCTTATTATGTTTGTGTGTAGAGGGAGGCAATGTTGTTTAAACAGTATTATCTCAACAAAATTAAAATATGGTAGAAAATGAATTTATAAAGTGATTTCTTCTGAGTAGTTAAAATATTAATGATTTTCTACTTTTACCCTTTTTGCATGCAATGTTTTTTCTAGCATGTCTCTTTTAAATAAACTGATTGCCTTATTACATGTGATTTATTGCATAAGAAAAATACACAGAAAAAATTAAAAAAAATGATATCTATAGGATTTTGAGACTTCATGGTAAAATGTAGGACTTTTGCCATTTAGAGTGATTGTCACTATTTTTGAATTAAAAATCCTCAAGCTGTAGCCATTTCTCTTTTAGTTCCAATTGATTAAAATTGGACTTATTATTCATGCTTTAATTTTTTAAACTTATTTGTTATAATTATCATATAATAAGAATTTATATTAAGGATGGAAAGGAGTAAGTGATGTGAACAGAATTTTCCCTCGAAAAACAATAAAGTCACAAAAAGTGGACCCAAACCTAAACCAAAACAAAATAAAACAAAAAATAGAGGAAGATTTATCACTAAAAACATTCGTTCAAATTTGTCTAACGAAAATCACATCTACCTTTTGCCCAGCAGGAAAAAAAAAAAAAAAAACACCTTAGCTTATTAATCCTCCTGAAATTAACCAAAGTGGAATAGTTGCTGTTAGCATTCATTAACACATCATGTTAAGAATGTTCTGAACCCAAGAGCTTCAGCTTAAGCACTTTGGATGAAGGTCTGCTCCCTAGGTGATAATTGCCAAGGATTCTCTCCCTTCTGTTGAAGATGCTCCCTGCATTACAGCTAATAGGAGAAATACCCAGGGTTGCTGTGGTTGCTATGGCAAACATTTTGTTCCTTCCACCAAACAATAACTGTGTTTTCACAAATGACCAGAGTGGCCTGAAGATACTATTTATAGTTTCTTTAAAGACACACCACATGCACACTAGCACCCTGTTTTTGAGTTATTTCTAAATTGGGGTTGAAACATATATACAAAAGTGTGTACTCAGTAAGTTGAAGATGTTAACAAAGGCAGTGTTGTCTGTAATTGTGTTTGAAGTCTTCATAACTATTAACTACAAACATTCCCGTAGGGTTATAACCAAATTCCCTCCAATAGAAATGTCAGTGGGAATAAGATGTGGCACTGAAATCATGTCATGGAAATTTAAATTTAAAAGAAAAAATTGTCTCACCTTAGATTTTTATTGCATTCAGGATTTTTCAATAGTTTCTCAAACACAGAAATAGAGATGACTTGGAGGCACTGTCTTAGTTTATTTCTAGCATACCCTAAGCCTCATCATCTATGCCCTCAATAATTTGACTTTTGGGAAAAGTTGGAATAAGGAGATGCTGGACATAAAGTCAGAAGAACTGGCACAAGAGCCAGTTCTGCTCCTGAGGTTACTAAATTAGATGAGCTGTTCTCATTTTTGCTCAATAACATAGCCAGAATGGTTGGGAAGCTTTTCCGAGACCATACAATCAATAAGTGGCCAAGCCTGGGATTCAAACCCAGAAAACCAGATCCAGCACCAAAGCTTTGACTCTGCTGCAAAGTACCTCTCAACAGCAGGGACAAATCCTTCTCATGCTCATCTTTCTTCTCCCTCTTAATAGCCATTCTCACTGGAGCTGTAATTCACACTTCATGTTGTTTTCCATCTCTCTCTGAATTCTTATGGCAAGCAGCAGTAATATTTTTAATTTCTTTTTTTTTTAGGGCCAAGAAGTAAGTCCAAGTCATATGTCTGGAGAAAGCACTTCAACCCAGTTCTTCTGATTTCTAGTTCTAAAGCTTTTAACAGAGACTAGTCTTATGCAAGCAAGGGAGAACTCTTAAGATGAATTCTAAGCATGTTTTAAGATAAGCCAAGAAACCCTAAGTCTCCGGACTCCTGACCAGTGAATTTCCAAACTTCATATTTCAGGGTAGGATTTTAACATGAAACAGAATAACTTGTGGAAAAAGCAGAAATTCCTCTGTTTCTATAGTGATTTCCACTTCTAGTTCAGAAACAGAAATGATAATTGATTGATGCCACACATTGAAAATGGGCACTAAATGGATTATATACAGGTCTTTCCTAAGAGATATCTCAATGCTGTCATTCAAACACAGTCCATTTAGTACAAGACAAGATGGAGCTGAAATAGTCACACACAACATATAGCATTTTTCTACATAATTTGTTTTGAGCAATAGCTTGGCCAGTTTTTCTTTTTTCAATCCCTAAAATAAACCCCTATAGAGAATAAGTGTCCCATTCACATGCTTTCACTCCCATTTTACAAAATTCCCTATAGACTTACTTGCATATTCTCACAAATGAATGAGAAGCCAGCTTGTAGTATTTGTTACATCTTTAGTTATAAAACAGTTGATGCTCCTGTAAACTAAGGTGTGAGATTTCTAAGAAAAAATCTAGCTACTAATGGTAATGAATAAAGCAGACAGGTCTCACATAAATATTTAATATAGTGTGTGGAAGAGTGATAATGCCATTCACATATATGCTCACAGTATTGGGGAGGGCTTCCTGCTCTTCCCTAAGATTACTACCAACCATGTGTCACAGGATCATTGTCTGGACAGGGATCTTAGAGACTGGAAAGCTGTTGGCTAGAATATGTAGCACCTTTCTTCTGCAAATGGGCAGGTGCAATGGAACTGGATGCTGCAGCCTGGCACTGGCTAGAGATCCTACACTTACATCCACACAAAGACCAAGGACTTAAAAGGAAAGAAAGTTGGATCTTGATCAGAAACACCATGGGATGCCTCAAGACCAAGGTTCGAAGGAGTGGTTCTTTGTATGAGTTAGTTTAAGTTCCGTGGATGTCCATTTTGAGATAAAGATTTGAATGCATGCAGTTCATTTGAGAAATGACCCCAGAAGGCCAAGAGAGGGTGACAGAGATGAGACATAGAAGAGATCAAGGGCAACCCATGGAACATCATTAAGCTCTCATGTCTGTGGGTAAGTATACTTCCACCTGTGTAGGATGCTCCTGAGTATTATCTCACCCAAGGGGGAAGATGCTGTAGCATTTAAACACCAACTTTTGTTGATTAGTGACTAAGTCCTGCTGGAGAAATAGTGTTGAAAGCACAGAGACAAAGATCTTGGGCAGAAAGGAGGAGATGAAACAAACATGGTGCGAAGGGGTTCTGCCAGCGATGTTCTTGGAGCTCCACCAAGACCATCCCTAACAGGTAGTTTCATTCCCCAGATATGGGTGCTATCTGACAACCCAAGCCATACTCTTCACAGAGATTTTCCCTTGACCAAAAAGAAGACTTCTTGCTTGAGAAGCCATCTCTTCTTTTACCTGCATCTTAACCACTTTAAGACCAATAAAAGGATGAAAATATCAGTCCTGTAGTCTTAAGGCATGGCTGACTTCAGGTTGTAGTCTGTGGTCTAGAGCATCCTCTTGGCATCCAGAAGAAACTAGACTTCAGCAGAGACTACATTCTTGCCAGATTCCCCAACCTCTGCCTCATCCTGTTTGCCTCACTCCTGATCCCTATGGAACATCCATTATCTATTACTTCAAGAAGACTTTTCATATCAGTTCAGCTCTGAAAGAAAACAATTTTTAAGATGCAGGTTTTGGAACAATGTGGTGAAGTCTAAGGGATGTGGTCAATGTCAGCCTCTGTGATAATGGATGTACTTGGCTTCTCACCTGTTTATATCTGTAATGAGAAAGCAACAGTGTTTTTGATTTTTTATTGCTGTATCTTTGTAGTACTGAGAATTGAATCAAGGGTACCTTGTGCACATTAGGCAAGCACTCTACCAGTGAGCTAAACCGCCAGCCAGAAAGCTGTATTATTTTGAAGGATGCTCATGGTCCAGGCTATTTGGCAGTGATGTCCTCCAAAAAGGACATTTCTTTTAAAGACTGGAGCCACCAAGGTTGTGATGGATCAGGAAAGGACAACTGACACTCAGGAGATTTGGAATTTAATACCAAGGAAGATTATCTCACATTTATGCATTCTTAGATTTAGGACTAATTCATATATGAATAAAAAAAAAATCCAGACACTTTTAAAAACTTAGGTGAGAAGGTCATGTATATAAAAATTGAAGATTTTAGAGCTGGTTGTTCAAAATGGTAGATGTTATTTGAATTTATGCTAAATAATTTAAATGAAATAAAAATTTGATACCTTGGGCATATCGGCCACATTCTAGTTTTCAATAGCTGTGTGATGAGTGGGTATTCTGTTGGCTGGTACTTGGTGACTCTGTCCTCACAGAAGTTTCTATTGAACAATGTTGCTCTAAGATTTCCCTCATAAAATGGGTAGAAGCTTAGCTCTACTTTAATTTGTCAAATCAATAAACTCTAACTCTATCCATCTCTTGCTCAGGCCTAAGGGATTCTTAGTGGATTTTGGTAGCTTATCTATACCTTATTTAATGGATTTTACAATTATTGAGTTCTATCCATGAGCAAAATAGTATAGAAGATTTAACAACAGGGTAAGATAGTCTTCCTGTTTTTAGGTATATAGAGAAAAAAATCACTCAAATATCTTTTAAGAGAAAATCAAGAGGTGGAATTGGAAGTCATTGGAAACTGCAGCTATCATATTGTTAGAATTGCCACTTAAAGCAATTCTTTCATGAGCAACACACTTTGTCCACAGTTGGGCATACTAGATTTAACCTAGTTTCTTGAAGCAATTATATTTGAAAGGAAGGGCCCAGTCTAGTCTAGTGTTTGAGTTAAAAGGGTTGCTTTCTTCCTTAGGGACTATGGACAAGTTATTATTGTACTTCCATGAAAATAATGTATTGGGTGTCTATCCTACCAAGGATCAAATAAAATAGTATATATCAGCTCATCAATGTCATCACTATGGATACAAAATGATTAAACATGCATGTGTTTAACTTCATTATAACAAAATCTTCCTTTGGGGTACACCTTTTTTATACAAAATAGAAACTCTTGTCATCAGTTAAAACCTCCATCAGAAAGTTACGCTTTGGCTTAAAGATGTGTAATATAACCCAACAAAATGGGTGCAGGGCAGGGCAGGGGATAGAGTTATAGAGTAGAATGCAAATCAAAAGCCATCCCACTAAAGTCATTTACAAGCAATGTTTTGGAAGACAGGGAAAGGTAAAAGGCAGGAAAAAGAGAGAAAATGCAAATCTATAGGCATGGTCTAAATATAATTGTTTCCTTACTCTCTATGAGATGATAAGACTAAAGTTAGTCATAGTACTTCCATGCCCCATGGTAGCTGATTCCTTTCAGGTGTAGAAATACAATCAAATTATGAGTACTTCTTCATGAGAACAAACTGCTGGTGAAGTGGGAGAAAGGTTGGTTTTGGGGTCCTGGAAGAATTTAATGTTCTAATTGATGGATCCCAATTTTTATGAGCATCCAAATAACTTGGGAAATTTGGGGAAAGAGGTTTCAGGTCCTACCATTGTTAGTATAGTTGGTTTGTAGGAGTCCAGAAAATGTGTGTTTCTGTCAGGTTCCTAAATGACATTCATCACACTGCTGTATACCACTTTGGTGTTTGAAAGCAAATCCAGGAAGCAAATCCAGAGCACATTGTGCCTGCTTGAGATGGGACAGGCATATCTGCTCCAGGACACCGATGACACCGAAGATAATATTGTTGAACTGAGTTACAAGCCCAGGAACCAAAACTCCCTTTTATGAAGAGTAGTAAATTTTATTTTTATTTTTTATATTGTTATAATGCAAAACTATAATGTAGAGATTAAAAAAAAAACCCTCACAAAACAGGAATTGGGATATAGCTTAGTGGTATAATGTCTGCCTACCATGCATGAGGCCCTGGGTTCAATCCCAGTACTGGGGGAAAAAAAAAGTAGAAACCCAAACAGGCAACAACATTTCACAAAAGGAATCTTTAGCCTAATGAACTATTATAGGATAAGCACTCTTGTAACCACCCTAACCTGGAAATATAACTAGGGATGTCTGTCAATCTCTGTGTACTTAATCTCAAAGATCTATTTTTGTTTGTTTGTTTTGAGCAATGTGATCTGGATTTTCTGTTATTTGTACTCAGATGAATGCTAATAAAGATGCCCTAGAAAAGGATAATAAAGATGCCCTAGAAAATGATCTGATTGTTATGGACATTTTTGTGATTGATATTCATTAGAAACAATTACTTCACCAAACACTTGATAAGGAGTCTTTGATAAAATCTGGATTTTTATCAAACTTGTACATTGATTAGAAACATGAAGTACAAACATAAACAAGCAATAGCATTGATGACTATAACTGAGAACAGTCAGTTTGAAACATTTAAGTAACAGATTTCTAGCAGAGTAAACAGATCAAGTGGATTCTACCTAACTACTCCAGATTTGACAAAGTGAGAATATGCACATTCAATGTGCGATTCAAAGACACAGTCATGTGCCACACAGCAGCCCTTTGGCCAACCATGGCCCACATATATGATGATGGTTCCTTAAGATTATAACAGAGCTAGTAATTGCTAGTACATAGTGAGTTCATAGCCCTTGTCATTTCGTGGTAGAATACATTACTCACATCATTGTGGTGATGCTGGTATAAACAAACCTATGGCACTTCAAGGCACAAAAACATATAACACAGACAATCATATATAGTAGAAACTACTTGATAATAAAAGACCATGTTACTGGCTCATATATTTAAGGTACTATGCATTTCATTATCATTTTACAGTGTACTCTAAAATAAGTAGAATACTTATTTTAAAAGTTTAACTGTAAAGTAGTTCTCCATGTTATACTTGTAGTATTCTCATACATTTAGGATTTATTGCATCTTTTGATTGCACTGAGAGGCCAGTTGATTTGATCTTACTATCTAGGCTTGTGCAAGCGTACCCTAAAATGTTTTGCAAGGCTGAAACCAATTACGACACACTTTTCAGAATGTGTCCTTGTTAAATAGGATAGAACTGCATCTTAGTTACTCCTGATTGTGACACATATTGAAAACTTGGTAGTGTAAACTGTCAATCACTAGAGAAAAATAAGACATTAATAATCCTTTTCTTAATCCCATTATAAGGTTTTAAAGTTTATAATTAACTACAATGAGCTGGTGAACTCAAGAAGCTTTTGTCTCTCTGCAAAGTATTAAAGGCATCAGGTTGGTGATTCATTGAGCTAGCATTTTATGGGGTGCTACTTTGAAATAATGTCAACTTGAACCTTCAAGGGAAATGATCAGCCTTCAAAAAAAAAAAAAAAAGAGGTAAAGTACCTTCATTTCTCTATCACTTTTTTTTGGACCAAATGGTGAGTTTAGATTTTGGAAGCACTATATTATTAGTGAGCAAAAATATTTATACAACCCATTTCCTCCTTCCATCTTCATTGTGTTGTTTGGCAAATAGCATGGCCATTGCAATAGATCTGTCTTCCATTTCTTTTTTTTTTTTTTTTTTTTTAATATTATTTGAAGCGCTTTATTAATTTGTAATGGCAAAATTCTAGAGCATCTATATGTGAATGAATCTGTTAGACCAAAAGGGGAGACATAGTTTAGATGATGCTGAATTTGCTGACTTATATCACTTATCAGGAGTTCTTTACTCAGTGTCTTAACTAAAGCAGCTGGCAATGTGATTAATTCTTTTTTTTTTTTTTTTTTTTTTTTTAAAGATGTCTTCTTTTTTTTTTTTTTTTTTTTTTAATTAATTTTTATTGTAGGTTGTTCAAAACATTACATAGTTTTTGATATATCATAATTCACACTTTGATTCAAGTGGGATATGAACTCCCATTTTTACCCCATATACAGATTGCAGAATCACATCAGTTGCACATTGATTTACATATTGCCATTCTGGAGTCTGTTGTATTCTGCTGCCTTTCCCATCCTCCGCTATCCCCCCTCCCCCCTCCCCTCCCCTCTTCTCTCTCTACCCCCTCTACTGTACTTCATTTCTCCCCCTTATATTTTCCCTCCTTTCCCCTCACTTCCTCTTGTATGTAATTTTGTATACCCCTGAGGGTCTCCTTCCATTTACATGCAATTTCCCTTCTCTCTCCCTTTCCCTCCCACCTCTCATCCCTGTTTAATGTTAATCTTCTTCTCATGCTCTTCTTCCCTACTCTGTTCTTAGTAACTCTCCTTATATCAAAGAAGACATTTGGCATTTGTTTTTAAGGGATTGGCTAGCTTCACTTAGCATAATCTGCTCTAATGCCATCCATTTCCCTCCAAATTCTATGATTTTGTCATTTCTTAATGCAGAGTAATACTCCATTGTGTATAAATGCCACATTTTTTTTATCCATTCGTCTATTGAAGGGCATCTAGGTTGGTTCCACAGTCTTGCTATTGTGAATTGTGCTGCTATGAACATGGATGTAGCAGTGTCCCTATAGTGTGCTCTTTTTAGGTCTTTAGGGAATAGACCGAGTAGTGGAATAGCTGGATCAAATGGTGTTTCCATTCCGAGCTTTCCAAGAAATCTCCATACTGCTTTCCAAATTGGCCGCACCAATTTGCAGTCCCACCAGCAATGTACAAGAGTACCCTTTTCTCCACATCCTCGCCAGCACTTGTTGCTGTTTGACTTCCTAATGGCTGCCAATCTTACTGGAGTGAGATGGTATCTTAGGGTGGTTTTGATTTGCATTTCTCTGACTGCTAGAGATGGTGAGCATTTTTTCATATACTTGTTGATTGATTGTATGTCCTCCTCTGAGAAATTTCTGTTCAGATCCTTGGCCCATTTGTTGATTGGGTTATTCGTTATCTCATTGTCTAATTTTTTTAGTTCTTTGTATATTCTGGATATTAGGGCTCTGTCTGAAGTGTGAGGAGTAAAGATTTGTTCCCAGGACGTAGGCTCCCTATTCACCTCTCTTATTGTTTCTTTTGCTGAGAAAAAACTTTTTAGTTTTAGTAAGTCCCATTTGTTGATTCTAGTTATTAACTGTTGTGCTATGGGTGTCCTATTGAGGAATTTGGAGCCCGACCCCACAGTATGTAGATCATAGCCAACTTTTTCTTCTATCAGACGCCATGTCTCTGATTTGATATCAAGTTCCTTGATCCACTTTGAGTTAACTTTTGTGCATGGCGAGAGAAAGGGATTCAGTTTCATTTTGTTGCATATGGATTTCCAGTTTTCCCAACACCATTTGTTGAAGATGCTATCCTTCTTCCATTTCATGCTTTTAGCCCCTTTATCAAATATAAGATAGTTGTAGTTTTGTGGATTGGTTTCTGTGTCCTCTATTCTGTACCATTGGTCCACCTGCCTGTTTTGGTACCAGTACCATGCTGTTTTTGTTACTATTGCTCTGTAGTATAGTTTGAAGTCTGGTATAGCTATGCCGCCTGATTCACATTTCCTGCTTAGAATTGTTTTTGCTATTCTGGGTCTTTTATTTTTCCATATGAATTTCATGATTGCTTTCTCTATTTCTACAAGAAATGCCGTTGGGATTTTGATTGGCATTGCATTAAACCTATAGAGAACTTTTGGTAATATCGCCATTTTGATGATGTTACTTCTACCTATCCATGAACAGGGTATATTTTTCCATCTTCTAAGATCTTCTTCTATTTCTCTCTTTAGGGTTCTGTAGTTTTCATTGTATAAGTCTTTCACCTCTTTTGTTAGGTTGATTCCCAAGTATTTTATTTTCTTTGAGGATATTGTGAATGGGGTGGTTGTCCTCATTTCCATTTCAGAGGATTTGTTGCTGATATACAGGAATGCCTTTGATTTATGCGTGTTGATCTTATAGCCTGCCACTTTGCTGAATTCATTTATTAGCTCTAATAGTTTCTTTGTAGACCCTTTTGGGTCTGCTAGGTATAGAATCATGTCATCTGCAAATAGTGATAATTTGAGTTCTTCTTTTCCTATTTTTATGCCTTTAATTTCTTTCGTCTGTCTAATTGCTCTGGCCAGTGATTCGAGAACTATGTTGAACAGAAGTGGTGAGAGAGGGCATCCCTGTCTTGTTCCAGATTTTAGAGGGAACGCCTTCAGTTTTTCTCCATTCAGAATGATGCTAGCCTGAGGCTTAGCATAGATTGCTTTTACAATGTTGAGGTATGTTCCTGTTATCCCTAGTTTTTCTAGAGTTTTGAACATAAAGGGATGCTGTACTTTGTCGAATGCTTTTTCCGCATCTATCGAGATGACCATATGGTTCTTATTTTTAAGCCTGTTGATGTGGTGAATAACATTTATTGATTTCCGTATATTGAACCAACCTTGCATCCCAGGGATAAATCCTACCTGATCATGGTGCACAATTTTTTTGATATGTTTTTGTATCCGGTTCGCAAGAAGTTTATTGAGGATTTTTGCATCTAGGTTCATTAGAGATATTGGTCTGTAGTTTTCTTTCTTTGAAGTGTCTTTGTCTGGTTTAGGAATCAGGGTGATGTTGGCCTCATAGAATGAATTTGGAAGTTCTCCCTCTTTTTCTATTTCCTTAAATAGCTTGAAAAGTATTGGTGTTAATTCCTCTTTAAAGGTTTTGAAAAACTCTGCTGTATACCCATCCGGTCCTGGGCTTTTCTTAGTTGGTAGTCTTTTGATGGTATCTTCTATTTCCTCAATTGATATTGGTCTGTTTAGGTTGTCAATATCCTCTTGGCTCAATCTGGGCAAATCATATGACTTAAGAAATTTATCGATGCCTTCACTATCTTCTATTTTATTGGAGTATAAGGATTCAAAATAATTTCTGATAATCTTCTGTATTTCTGAAGTGTCTGTTGTGATATTGCCTTTTTCATCCCGTATGCTGGTAATTTGAGTTCTCTCTCTTCTTCTCTTTGTTAGCGTGGCTAAGGGTCTGTCGATTTTATTTATTTTTTCAAAGAACCAACTTTTAGTTTTGTCAATTTTTTCAATTGTTTCTTTCGTTTCGATTTCATTAATTTCAGCTCTGATTTTAATTATTTCTTGTCTTCTACTTCTTTTGCTGTTTTTTTGCTCTTCTTTTTCTAGGATTTTGAGTTGAAGTATTAGATCATTTATTTGTTGGTTTTTTCTTTTTTTAAGGAATGAACTCCAAGCAATAAATTTTCCTCTTAGAACTGCTTTCAATGTGTCCCATAGATTCCGATATGTTGTGTCTGTGTTTTCATTTATCTCTAAGAATTTTTTAATTTCCTCCTTGATGTCTTCTATAACCCATTGATCATTCAGTAACCTATTGTTCATTCTCCAAGTGATGCATGATTTTTCCTTACTTCTTTTATTGTTGATTTTCAATTTCATTCCATTATGATCAGATAATATGCATGGTATTATCTCTACTCCTTTATATTGTCTAATAGTTGCCCTGTGACATAATATATGATCTATTTTTGAGAAGGATCCATGTGCTGCTGAGAAAAAAGTGTAACTGCTTGATGTTGGGTGGTATATTCTATATATGTCAATTAAGTCTAGGTTATTAATTGTGTTATTGAGCTCTATAGTTTCCTTATTCAACTTTTGTTTGGAAGATCTGTCCAGTGGTGAGAGAGGTGTGTTGAAGTCTCCCATGATTATTGTATGGTGGTCTATTAGACTCTTGAACTTGAGAAGAGTTTGTTTGATGAACATAGCTGCACCATTGTTTGGGGCATATATATTTATAATTGTTATGTCTTGTTGGTGTATGGTTCCCTTGAGAAGTATGTAGTGTCCCTCTTCATCCCTTTTGATTAACTTTGGCTTGAAATCTATTTTATTTGAAATGAGTATGGACACTCCTGCTTGTTTGCGAAGTCCATATGAGTGATATGATTTTTCCCAACCTTTCACCTTCAGTCTATGTATGTCTTTTCCTATCAGATGTGTCTCCTGAAGGCAGCATATTGTTGGGTCTTGTTTAGTGATCCATTCTGCTAGCCTGTGTCTCTTAATTGGTGAGTTTAAGCCATTAACATTTAGAGTTATTATTGAGATATGGTTTGTTCTTCCAGCCATATTTGTTTATTTATGTTACTAAACATGGTTTGTTTTCCTCTTTGATTATTCCCCCCCACCTTTACTGTACTACCTCCCGCTGTTGGTTTTCATTGATATTTTCCATTTCCTCTTCCTGTAATATTTTGCCGAGGATGTTTTGAAGAGCTGGTTTTCTAGCTGCAAATTCTTTTAACTTTTGTTTATCATGGAAGGTTTTAATTTCATCTTCCATCCTGAAGCTTAATTTCGCGGGATACACAATTCTTGGTTGGAACCCCTTTTCTTTCAACGTTTGAAATATGTTATTCCAGGATCTTCTAGCTTTCAGAGTCTGTGTTGAAAGATCAGCTGTTATCCTGATTGGTTTACCCCTAAATGTAATCTGCTTCCTTTCTCTTGTAGCTTTTAAAATTCTCTCCTTATTCTGTATGTTGGGCATCTTCATTATAATGTGTCTAGGTGTGGCTCTCTTATGATTTTGCACATTCGGCGTCCTGTAGGCTTCTAGGATTTGGGATTCTGTCTCATTCTTCAAGTCTGGGAAGTTTTCTCGTATTATTTCGTTGAATAGATTGGTCATTCCTTTGGTTTGGACCTCAATACCTTCCTGTATCCCCATGACCCTTAAGTTGGGTCTCTTTATGTTATCCCATATTTCTTGAATGTTCTGCTCATGGTTTCTTAACAGCTTTGCTGAGCTGTCTATGTTCTTCTCCAGTTGAAATACTTTGTCTTCATTGTCTGATGTTCTATCTTCTAAGTGTTCTACTCTGCTGGTAGTATTCTCAATTGAGTTTTTAAGTTGGTTTATTGTTTCCTGCATTTCCAGGATTTCTGTTTGTTTGTTTTTTATAACCTCTATCTCCCTGTATAATTGATCTTTTGCTTCTTGGATTTGTTTGTGTAATTTATTGTCGAAGTGGTCGAAGTGGTCTTTCATTGTCTGATTTTGCTGTCTAATGTCTTCCTTGAGACTCCAGATCATCTGAAGCATGTATATCCTGAATTCTTTATCTGACATTCCATCTGCTGCAGATATTACCTCTTCTAAAGTTGAGTTGACCTGCATTGCTTGTGGTCCTTTCTTTCCTTGTCTTTTCATACTGATCGCGTTTCGTTCTTCTGGTAGCCACGCCCCCGTATCTGGTGCAAGAGACCTCAGTTGTCAGCACTGGTGGGGGCTGTAGCTGGGAGACCCGCGCCGCGCGGCTCCCGCCGGCTCCTGCGTCAGCGCCGCCTCAGCTCCCGCCGGTTCCCGTGCCGCTGCCGCGGTTCCCGCCAGCTCCGTCCGGCTCCCTCGCCGCTCCTGCTAATTTAGAGTCCGCTGGGAAGGAATCTCTTTGGCCGATCTTTGGTGACTTCCCCTCTCTGCTATGGCGGGCCCCTGGCTCCTTGCAGGAGTGACCGAAGGGAGAGGTGGAACTGGCTTGTCTCTGGTCTGATATAATCTCTGGTTTTAGATCCCAGTTCGCTAATTCATAGAGGCTTGGTTAGATTTCCTTCCCATCCTCTCAAGGTGGGGAGCCCTTTCCTGGGTGGGCAGGGCCGTTAGCAGAGCCGGAAGGGCACGTGCCTTCTGTCGGGCCAGGTGGGGACCCTTCTGGCTGTGCTGGGCCGCCGGGGGCTCCCTCAGCGCCAGGCAGATGGCGCCCGCGTGGCTAAGAGCCGGGTGGGGTAACCCTTCGCAGAGCGGGCGGGCCGCCAGGAGTGCCGGGATGGTGGGAGCTGTCTGCCGGCCGGGCAGGGACCCTTCTCGACGAGCAGGGCCGCTGGGGGCGCTTGTAAAGCCGGGCGGCTGCCGCCGCGTGTCTAAGACCCAGGCGGGCGGGGTGGCTGTTTGCAGGGCAAGAGCGGGACCGGCAGGGTAGCCGGGATGGCGGAAACTGTCTGTTGGCCTGGCAGGGACCCTTCTCGCCAAGCAGGGTTGCCGGGGGCGCTTGTAAAGCCGGGCGGCTGCAGCCTCGTGGCTAAGAACCAAGCGGGCGGGCTGGCTGTTTGCAGAACAAGAGCGGAATGGCGGGAGCTGTCTGCCGGCAGGGCGGGGACCCTTCTCGCCGAGCAGGGTCGCCGGGGGCGCTTGTAAAGCCGGGCGGCTGCAGCCTCGTGGCTAAGAACCAAGCGGGCGGGGTGGCTGCTTGCAGAACAAGAGTGGAATGGCGGGAGCTGTCTGCCGGCAGGGCGGGGACCCTTCTCGCCGAGCAGGGTCGCCGGGGGCGCTTGTAAAGCCGGGCGGCTGCAGCCTCGTGGCTAAGAACCAAGCGGGCGGGCTAGGTGTTTGCAGAACAAGAGTGGAATGGCGGGAGCTGTCTGCCGGCAGGGCGGGGACCCTTCTCGCCGAGCAGGGTCGCCGGGGGCGCTTGTAAAGCCGGGCGGCTGCAGCCTCGTGGCTAAGAACCAAGCGGGCGGGGTAGCTGCTTGCAGAACAAGAGCGGAATGGCGGGAGCTGTCTGCCGGCAGGGCGGGGACCCTTCTCGCCGAGCAGGGCCGCCGGGGGTGCTTGTAAAGCCGGGTGTCTGCAGCGGCGTGGCTAAGGACCAGCCGGGTGGGGTGGCTGTTCGCCGGGCGAAAGCAGGGCCGCCAGGGTAGCCGGGATGGCGGGCGCTGTCTGCTGGCTGGGCGGGGACCCTTCTGCCGCGCTGCTCTGGGCCGCCTGCCGCTTGCAGAAGCGGCGGGTGGCCGCGGGATTGGACTCTGAGCCCGCGCTGCCAGTCAAGTTTCACTTGTTTGGGGCAAACTGTCACGTCTAATAAACTTACTAATTCTCGGCAGGTCTCCTTTCAACGGAATTTTGCTAGAAGATCCTCAGTAGGTAGAATGTAGCTGTTTTAATTGGTGTTTCTGATCCCGTTAATGTGGAGATATTGAAAGTGCAGCTTCCTCGCCGGCCGCCATGTTGGATCCCCTGTCTTCCATTTCTTGATGTTCTATAGATGTCCCAATAATAGAGGAGGATTTGGATGCTGTTTAAATATCTAGGTCAAGGTTCATTGTTCCCTCAGGTGTATGAGCCTGCAGTATGAATCATGACCATTCAGAAGACACACACATATGAATCCCCACACCCCCACCCCCAGTCTGAAAAATTTAGTCTTTTGTGCTTAAAAATGCTAGATACACTGGTTGAAATGTCAAAATTAGCTGAAGGGGTAACTATTTTACTAATGCACACTCTTATTAAGATTTCATATCTACATGAATAAATGTATTGGTCAATGTACAATAGACAGGCTAGCATCAAACACAAGCCCTATCCAAATTATCTGTGCATCCTTGAGTCAGTGACTTAACTTCTCTGAGTCTATCTCTTCATCTTTAAAAATTAAAGTAATATCAATTAGAGTACTATCATGATGATACAAAAGATAACTGAAGCTTCTACCTGGTTCCTTACCATAAGGAGTTGGCTAATTCTGACGCTTTCCATCCTGCCTTACCATACACAGGGTGAATAAGACATGGGGGTAATTATTGAAGGAACACAAGTGCAGAAATGCATCAAATTGGTCCTTCTCAAATTTGAATGTGCGAATGCAACACTTGTGACAGCACAGGTTCTGATCTGACAGTCTGGGTAAAAGTTCAGGTCTTGCATGTCTAACCAGTTCCCTGTGGAACACCAAGTAGTGAGGAAGAATATGAGGCAAGCAAAGGGAACAGGTTTTAAAGCATACCCTGCCTGGAGCAGCTAGACATGATAAAAGGAAAGAGAGGTGCTGAAAAGAATGAAAGGTCATTTCAAGGGGAGAACAGAGAATCCAGTAAATGATTTCTGCGTATCCCAATGTCTTTTTTTTTTCTTTATTTCAGACAGGGATTGAACCCAAGGGTGCTTAACCACTCAGCCAAATCCCCAGCGTTTTTTTATTCTTTTTAATTTTATTTTTTACTTTGAGGTGGCTTACAGCCTCATTAAGCTGCTGAGGTGAGGCTGGTTTAGAACCTTCAATCCTCTGACCTCTGCCTCCCAAGCCTTTGGGATTACAGGTGTGCGCCACCATGCCACCACACCCCTGTCTTTTTGAACCTATCAAATTATATCTGTATTATGCCTATATCTGTCAATCGGTGCAGATGAAAGACTGGTACTTTCCTTAGCAAGCAGCCATTCTAGACTTGCTGTAAATTGTACCTTCAGTGTTTATTCCTGGTTATCTGGAGCAAGTCCCTAGAGAGCCGATATCATGGTAATTGTGTTTATTAACCCTGATTCCTACATTGCTGCCAATTCTCATCTTCTCATGATTAGTCTGGTGACATCAAACTGAAAACCAACTTCCAAAGGTTTTCCTAGATCCTTAGTGCTTTGTAACCAGTGCTGCCCAAAGGGAATTGGGGGTGGAGAGCATGCATAAATTCTGCACCAAAAGGAGAGGCAAGGGCTTTAAGCCTCTTCGCCCATCCACAAGCTCTGGAAGCTGAAAATGCATTGACATGAGCAATCAAATTCTCCATGGCAACAAAATTGTCATGCTAGAAACATACAATCTCAACTTACACAGGCAAGCATCTCAACAAAATATATTCAAGTGAGGAAGAAGGATTAAAATTTCAAGGGACAAATGGCAAACATGACTGTTTGCAAACCATATTTGGAAAAAAAAATAAAAGAGGATGGGAAAGAGAAATATAAACCTTTCCTCTCATGGGGCAAAAGATGTCTTTTCCTATTTGCCTTTTAATCGTGTGAAGTAACTTAAATTCTTCCCCTCATTTTCAAGGTCTAAGCCACAGTTCAGCTCAGTGGCTTCATGCTCTGCCACCAGCCCCTGCACTTCCCGCTGACAGTAAGTGCTTCTCAAAGCCCAGCTGACTTAATGCCCGATCAAAAGCTTTCTTGCCACAAAACAAATCACATTTGACAAAGACAGATCCTTCCTAAGCCACAATTATATAGATTGACTTGGCAACTTAAGTTAATGGTGATCTGACCCCCAGCTTAATGTATTTTGTCATTTTATTTTTTTTTTTTTAAATGTAATTAGGTCTCTTTCTTGCTTTTCACTTTCTTCGTGTGAAATGAGATGGAGGCCAAAGGGTGTGTGTGGAAGGGAGAGAACAAAAATTCCATTTGGCAAATCCCCTCCACAGATGAGATAGCAGTGTAGAGACTATTACAGTTGGGTTTTAACCATCTAATCCCCTTCCTCATGCTGTGAACTTCCCAGATCTTGATTGGCACAGCAATAGCTCAGGTCAACAGCTGTTTTCAAGGGTGCTTTATTTATTTATTTGTGGCTCAGAGAGATTAGTGTGTCATTGATGGAACTCATTACACTTGCTTTACCGAAGCTTGGAGGAAGCTCATCGGTCGTCTTTGCCCAGTAAGGCCTTTCCTATATTCTTCCCTTAAACTTTGGGAAGTTTTTTCTTAAAATTTGCCACTGACAAATTCACCATCCATGTATACTTTCTTCCTGATGTAGTCAGATGTGTATACTGGAATACCTTGAACACACTGGAAGTAAAGCATCCATTGATTTTCTATGATCAATGTATCTCAATAGTTTCTATGTTTCCTGGGGGGGGGATTCAGCAGTTTTACATGTTTGTTGCCCAGGGACTTGCAAGGAACTTTGTCCATGTGAAATAGCTCAGCAGTGATGAGCTGTAATCCTGCCATTGAGCACACTTGCATCTATTGATCTAGAAGTAATTTTGTAAAAATCATGGGTTTTACAATTTATATTTCATCTCCAAGAAAATAACTGAAGGATATGGGGGTGGAAGGTTGGATGGCATATAGTAGATGGAATTCATTAATTACTGTGAAAAATGAACAAATGAATAAATAAGATGTGTTAGGAAAAAGCTAAAATAATTTTGAAAATCATAAGTATGGTATGTCCTATCAATATCACCCTGGGTATCTTTTTATCAAATCAAATTAGTGATCATTTAATTCTCTAGACAGATAAAGCTATCTTTGGTTTTTGTTGTTTTCTGGTAGATTATATCTCAGATCCTATGAAGTTACATGTTGACTTATAATTGTCCATCTAATGGAGAAGATTAACGCATGAATTTCATTATCCTATAAGACATGGTAACTGCTGGTTTAAAGTGTCAACTTGATTGGGTAAAGGAAAACCTAAAGAATGGTAATATATTATTTCCCATGATAGGTCTGATTTTTTTTTCCAGAAGCTCCAATTCCTTGAATGACCAAATAAAATAAAAAGGCAGAGTAAAGGTGAATTTGCTGTCTTTTCTGAAGTGTTCTGCTGTTGGACATTAGAGCTTCACATTTTTAGCCCTTGGGATCTGGGGCTTGTATAGGCAGCTCCCAGATTCTCAGGTCTTTGTGTTCAGACTAAATTATGCCACTGGTTTTCCCTGGTTCTCAAACTTGCAGAAAGTGTAGCAGACCATTCTTAGCCTTGATATTCATGTGAGTCAATTTCGATAATAAATCTCTTCTTACATATCTATATGTAGCCTATTGGTTCTATGCCTCTGGAAAACCCTAATACAGACGTTAGCTAAGTTTTGTATCTACCTAATTACTTTTTCTAATACCCTTTGCTTTCCCCTCAAAATATATCTGAATACCTGGTTCATTAAAACCCTTCTTGAAGCTTCACTATCTTGCTGTTTCTCTCATTAACAAGCTGAGCAATTTTTATGGGTTCATTCTGTATTTGTATGGGAAATATGATTTTAACCTTATTCATAATCATATGTTTATGTCAAGTATTGCTCACCTATTTTAAACTATTAATTCCCTGGGGATAAAAATAGTGAATGCATATGTTGACCCCAGCTCATTGAGAATTTAAATCCAGGTTAGATGATATGGTCATGTGTGTATGTATGTGTATATGTGTATGTACAACCTGGTATTTGGATATTTAGAAAGGGAAGGGATTTGATGTTAAACAGTAGAATTGAGCAGACAGACTCACAGTGCCCCCCCTGTAGAAGAGAGAGAAATGAGTCTAACTAAACCAGCTCATTGCAATTGGACACTATGAGAAAATCTGTAGAGTAAAAGAGCACATTAGGAGTTGAAGGGGAGATAGAGCCCTGGGTATTGAAAATGGCACAGGAAAAGTAGCTAGAACACTCACAGTAAATTCTTTATTGATTTACAAGGTAAGTAATGATCTTTTTTGGATATGACACCAAAATCATAGAGAAAAAAGGCAATAAGTGAGACTCATTGGCAATGAGTGAGAATATGTCAAACTAAAAGTTCTATACAGTGAAGGAAACAATCAACAAAGGTAAAGAAATCCTATAAAATGGGAGAAAATATTTGCAGACTATTTATCTCATAAGGAGTTCATGTCTAATATATATAAGGAATGCATACAAATGAATAGTGAAAAACAAATAACCCAATTAGAAAATGGGCAAAAAAATCTGAATAGATAATTTTTTTTCCAAAGAGGACATTCAAATGGACAGCGAGAACATAAAAAGGTTCTTAGTAGCATTAATGATAGAGGGAATGAAAATCAAAACCATGATGAGATTTTACCCCACATCTGCTAGGATGGCTATTACCAATATGAAAGAAATAAGTGTTGGTGAGGATGTGGATAAAAAGGAGCCCTGAGTGTCACTAGTAAAAATATGAAATGGCATAGCCCTTATGGAAAACAATAGGGAAAATCTCAAAAAGTTAAAAATAGAACTACCATATGATAAATCAATCCCACTTCTGGATATATGTATGAATAATACAAAAAATCAGCAGCTCATAGAGGTATTTGTACGCCCCTGGTCACTGTAGCATTATCCTCAATAATAAAGACATGGAAACACTCTCAGTGTCTGTAAATGATGGATTTATAAAGAAATATAAGTCTGTATGCTCATGTGCCCATGTGTGTGTGTGCGTGTGTGTGTGTGTGTGTGTGTGTGATGAAAAGTTTTTCACCCATAAAAAAGAAAAAAATCCTTGCCATTTATGGCAACATAGATGAAGCTGGTGGGCATTATACCAAGTGAAATCACCACACAAAAGACCAATTCTGTATGATCTCTCTTTTTTTGTGGAATCTAAAAATGTTGAACTCACAGTGACAGGGAGTAAAGTAGTGGTTTGTAAGATTTGAGGATGGGGAAAATCCGTCCATGTTGGTCAAAGGATACTATCTTGCATTTGTAAGAAATAAATTCTGAGGATTTTAATGGTATAGCATAGTGACTTTAGTTAATAAAACTTTATTATATACATAAAAATTGTTAAGAGAGTAGGTCCAATGTTCTCTTCACCCCCCCATACCTCGCCCCTGCAGACACACAGAGATAACTGTGGGAAGCGGTAGATATGTAAACTAACTGACTGAGGTAATCATTTTGCAATACACACAAATTATCACATTATACATTTTAAATATCTACAGGTTAGCCCTTAATTATACCTCAATAACACGGGGTGGGGGGGAACCAAGTGAACTAATGAAAATGGCGCCCCCCCGCATTTTTCCTTCTTTAAAGTATCAAAGTAGTGATGACCCCCCAGTTAGGACAATGCTGAGGTGTAGTGGGTAAGATCATGGACCAGTAATAAGACTTCAGTGGTAAAGGTCTACTTTGATCAGTTTTCCTCTCTATACCACAACACTTTCACCTTTAAAACAGAGATAATGGTGACACCCACATGGAAAGCAGTTGTGAAGACTGCATTGATATACCTTAGGGACTTAGAACAGTGAAGTTTCTGGTCTGGTAAGTGCCTACTGTGTGGCGGTTGTCATTTATATGCTGATAGTACAAGGTGATGTAAAAGTCTCAATTCCTAGACACACAATCCCTGTATTCAGACACACCAGCCCACGTGGGACCCAGGCTACCAGTAGGACTGAGTCCATCCCTCTACCGGCAGGGCAGACACCCACCAGAGCTTAGACTCCAGCACAAGACCGCCCCTTCCAACCAGCAGACTACCGTGGGATGTCAAGCCCAGAGGCCCAGATCCACTCACACTGGCCTGTGCGGGACCCAGGCTCACAGTAGGCCTGGTTCCACCCTTCCAAAGGCAGATACCCACTGGAGACCAGCCTCCTGCACAGGACCACCTCTTCCCACCAGCAAACTACTGTGGGAGGCCCGGCCTGGCCCAGATCTGTCCACACCAACTTGTGCAGGACCCAGGTCCAGGGTAGGTCAGAATTCGCCCCTCCCCCCCACCTGGGAGCCTAAGAGTAACCCACTCCCACCTAGGGACACTGCAGTCATCCCATTGCCTTCCCCACGCAGTAGCCCCTAACTTTTTGACAATAGACAGGGCCTAGAAGCAGAGGCATCTCAGAGCAGGCATCCCAAAGAGAGTGTGAGGCCCACTCTTTCAGCTCCATCTCTGTAAGACATTATTTCCATCTTGGGGCACCTTAACTATTATCTCAAGTTACCTTGGCTATTGCCGCCACCACCTTTAGATGCAATAGCATACATTGAGGGACACCAGCAGGTCTGGAAGCCCAACATCAAGGTGGGGTACAGATAATCTGCATGGGTACTACAAGAATATAGGGAAGAAAATTTAATATCTCAAATCCACACTGCAAGAAAGGAAGACACACAGACAACATGAAAAATAAAAGGGGAGGAAAGTGCCCCAAACAAACCAGGATACTACAATAACAGAACCCATGGACAGCAAAGTTGATGAAAAGTCAGAGAAGGAGTTCAGAAGGTTCATAATTAAAAAGATCTGTGAATTAAAGAATGACCTAAAGGAGCAAATACAGGCAAAAACTTATCACTCCAATGAAGAGATAAGAGAGCAAATATAGGTAGCAGAAGATTACTTCAAGAGAGAGATACTCAGATAAAATCCAGTCAGAAATACTTAAAATATAGGATACAATAAATCAAATAAAACACTCAATAGAGAGCATATCCAACAGACTAGATCATTTGGAAGGAAGAACATCAGATAATGAAGACAAAGTATAAAATCTGGAAAATAAAGTTGACCACATTGTGAATAAGTAAGACACCATGAACAGAACTTCCCAGAATTATAGGATGGCATTAAAAGACCAAATCTAAGGAAGGCACAGAGTTTCAAACCAAAGGAATACACAATCTCTTCAATGAGATATTATCAGAAAATTTCCAAAGCATAAAGAACAAATTGGAAAACCAAATACAAGAGGCATACCAGACACCAAATGTACAAAATTATAACAGATCTACACCAAGGCACATTATATTGAAAATGCCAAGCATACAGAATAAGGACAGAATCTTAAAAGCTGCAAGAGAGAGGATTCAGATCACATAGAGGGGGAGACCAATTCATATCAGCAGATTTTTCAACCCAGACCCTCAAAACCAGGAGATTGTGGAACAACATATACCAGGTTCTGAAATAAAATGGATGCCATTCAAACTAGCAGATTGGATTAAAAAAATCTATGCCTCCAAGAGACTCATCTCATAGGAAAAGACATCCAAAGACTGAAGGTGAAGGGTTGGGGAAAAACTCATAACACTCACATGGATTGAAGAAGCAAGCAGGAGTTTCCATCCTCATACCAAATAAAGTAGACTTTCAACTAAAGTCAATCACAAAGGATAAAGAGGGACACTACATACTGTTCAAGGAAACCATACACCAACAAGACTTAACAATTACAAATATATATGCTCCAAATAGTGAAGCATCTATGTTCATCAAACAAACTCTTAAGTTCAAGAGTCAAATAGGCCACAACAAAACAATTTTGGGTGACTTTAACACACCTTTCATCAACAGATAGGTCTTCCAAACAAAAGCTGAATGAAGAAACTATAGAACTCAATAATACAACAAATAACTTAGACTTAACTGACATATGGAGAATATTTGATCCTTCAATGAGAGAATACACTTTTTTCTTAGCAGTACATGGATCTTTCTCTAAAATAGACCATATATACTATGCCACCAAGCAACTCTTAGCAAATATAAAAAAGTAGAGATACTACTCTGCATCCTATCAGATCATAATGGAATGAAATTAGAAATCAATGATAAAATAAGAAATAAAATCCACCCCAATACATAAACTAATAACTAAATAATATGCTACTGCATAAACAATGGGTTGCAGAAGACATTAAGGAGAAGATTAAAAGATTTTTAGAGGTGAATGAGAACACAGATACAGCATATCGAAATCTTTGGAACACTATGAAAGCAATTCTAAGAAGGAAATTCATTGCATGAAGGTCATTTCTTAAAAGAAAAAAAGTCAACATATAAGTGACTTAACATTACATCTCAAAGCCTTAGAAAAAGAAGAACAAATCAAAACCCAAAACAATAGAAGACAGGAAATAATTAAAATCAGAGTTGAAATCAATGATATTGAAACAAAAGAAACAATTCAAAAAATTGACAGAACAAAAAGTTGGTTCTTTGAAAAAAATAAATAAAATTGACAAACCCTTAAACATTGCTAACAAAGAGAAAGAGAGAGAAAACTCAAATTACTAACATAGTGATGAAAAAAATCACAACAGACACTACAGAGATACAGAAGATAATTAGAAATTATTTTGAAAACGTGTACTCCAATAAAATAGAAAATTTTGAAGGCATCAATAAATTTCTAGAGTCATATAATTTTCCCAAATTGAATCAAGATGATATACACAATTTATACAGATCAATTTCAAGTTGAAATAGAAGATGCTATCAAAAGTCTACCAACCAAGAAAAGCCCAGGACTGAATGGATACACAACTGAGTTCTATAAGACCTTTAAAGAAGAACTAATACCAATACTCCAATTTATTTCAGGAAATAGAAAAAGAGGCAGCACTTCCAAGCTCATTCTATGAGGCCAATATCACCCTGATTCCAAAACCAGGCAAAGACACATAAAAAAAAAAAAAAGGAAACTTCAGACCAATATCTCTAATGAACATAGATGCAAAAATTCTCAATAAAATTCTGGCAAATGGAATACAAAAATATATAAAAATATTGTGCACCATGATGAGGAGGGATTCATCCCAGGGATGCAAGGTTGGCTTAACATAAGGAAATCAATAAATGTAATTCATCACATTAATAGACTTAAAGATAAGAATCATATGATCTCAACAGATGCAAAAAAAGCATTTGACAAAAATACAGCACCCTTTATGTTCAAAACACTAGAAAAATTAGGGATAACAGGAACATATCTCAAAGTCATAAAGACTATCTATGCTAAGCACCAGGCCAACATCATTCTAAATGGAAAAAAAAATGAAGCCATTTCCTCTAAAAACTGGAACAAGACAGAGATGCCCTCTTTCACCACTTCTATTTAACACAGTTCTTGAAACACTGGCCAGAGCAATTAGACAGATGAAAGAAATTAAAAGGATACACATAGGAAAAGAAGAACTCAAATTGGCACTATTTGCTGATGATATTATACTATACCTAGAAGACCCTAAAAGTTCCACCAGAAAACTTCTAGAACTAGTAATGAATTCATCAAAGTAGGAGGATATAAAATCAACACCCATAAATCACAGGCATTTCTGTATACCAGTGACAAATCCTTAGAAAGGGAAATGAAAAAAACTACCCATTTACAATAGCCTCAAAAAAAGTACTTTGGAATCAACTTTTTTTAAAAAAAGGTGAACGACCTATATTATGAAAATTACAGAACCCTAAAAAAAGTCAAAGAAGACCTTAGAAAATGGAAAGATCTACCTTGCTCTTGGATAGGCAAAATTAATATTATCAAAATGACCATACTAAAAGCATTATACAGATTTAATGCAATTCAAATCAAAATCCCAATGACATTCCTCATTCCTCACAGAAATAGAAAAAGAAATCATGAAATTCATCTGGAAAAAATAAGAGACCCAGAATAGCTAAAGCAATCCTTTGCAGGAATTGTCATGGTGAAGCAGGTGGCATCACTAGACCAGACATTAAACTATACTACAGAGCAATAGTAACAAAAACAGCATGGCATTGAAACCAAAACAGACTGGTAGACCAATGGTACAGAATAGAGGACACAGAGACTAACCCACAAAACTACAATTGTCTTATATATGACATAGGTGTCAAAAACATGGGTTGGGGAAAAGATAGCCTCTTCAACAAATGGTGCTGGGAAAACTTGAAATCTATATGCAACAAAATAAAATTAAACCCCTATCTCTCACCATGCACAAAACTCAACCAAAAATGGATCAAGAACTTAGGAATAAAACCAGAGATCCTGCATCTAATAGAAGAAAAAGTAGGCCCTAATCTTCATCATGTGGGATTAGGCCCCAACTTCCTTAATAAGACTCCTTTGGCACAAGAATTAAAACCAAGAATCAATAAATGAGATGGATTCAAACTAAAAGGCTTACTTTCAGCAAAAGAAACAATTTGTGAGGTGAATAGAGAGCCTACATCTTGGAAGCAAATCTTTACCTCTCACACATCAGATAGAGCACTCTAGATAAAGTATATAAAGAACTCAAAAAGCTGAATCCCAAAACAACAAATAATCTAATCAAAATGGGCCAAGGATCTGCACCGACACTTCTCAGAAGATGATATACAATCAATCAACAAATATATGAAAAAATGTTCATCATCGCTACAATTAGAGAAATGCAAATCAAAACTACTCTAAGATTTCATCTCACTCCAGTCAGAATGGCAGCTATTATGAATACAAACAACGATAAGTGTTGGCAAGGATGTGGGGGAAAAGGCACACTCATACACTGCTGGTGGGACTGCAAATTGGTGCAGCCAATATGGAAAGCAGTATAGAGATTTCTTGGAAAATTGAGAATAGAACCACGATTTGACCCAGCTGTCCCTCTCCTCGGTCTATACCCAAAGGACTTAAAAACAGCATACTACATGGACACAGCCACATCAATGTTTATAGCAGCACAATTCACAATAGCTAAACTGTGGAAACAACCTAGATGCCCTTCGGTAGATAAATGGATAAAAAAAATGTGGCATATATACACAATGGAATATTACTCAGCAATAAAAGAGAATAAAATCATGGCATTTGCAGGTAAATGGATGGAGTTAGAGAAGATAATGCTAAGTGAAGTTAGCCAATCCCAAAAACCCAAATGCCAAATGTTTTCTCTGATATAAGGAAGCTGATCATAGTGGGATAGAGAGAAGGAGTATGGGAGAAATAGATGAACTCTAGATAGGGCAGAGGGGTGGGAGGGACAGGGAGGGGGCATGGGGTTAGAAATGATGGTGGAATGTCATGGTCATTATTATCCAAAGTACATCTATGAAGACACAGATTGGTGTGAATATACTTTGTATACAACCAGAGATTTGAAAAATTGTGCTCTATATGTGTAATAAGAATTGTAATGCATTCTACTGACATTTATAAATTTAAAAAAAAATTAAATTAAATAATCCCTGAATTCAGGAAGAAGATGGTTGACATCTCCGTGGAAATCTGAGTACATCCCAGATTTCATACCTTGTGGTACAATGTACTCTTTGGGCTGTATTTGATGTCTTTCCACTCATAAAATAAAAGGGAAGATTTAAAGGAATGCATGTAGAAAAAAGAGTTTTCAGTGCTATAATTGCTTCTAAATCCTGACAGTGGACAGAAATTATATCAGTCTGGTTTGAGAAGGAGAAAATTCAGTATATTTTACTGATATGTCCAATTTTAATTAATGTTGTTTTTTTTCCATAACATTAATTTTTTATCCATTCATATTACAAAATTTATTTTTAATAACATTATCATAATCACATGTATGTTTTATACTAACATGTATATTATGGTATATATTCAACATATGCATATATTTTATGTATGTCTATACATACATGTGTATATTATTTTATCCATTCATATATTACATATATATAGTAGGTTCTTTGTGTCCTTGAGTTTTGCATTTGAGGATTCAAAGAAATGGGGACAGGAAACATTTGAAAATCATGGCTTATGAATTGAACACGTATCCACTTTTTTCCTTGTTTTTATTCCCTAATAAAATATAGAGTAACTATTCACATGGCATTTACATTGTATTACATATTATAAGTAATCCAAAAATTAATTAAATTATACAGGAGGGTGTACATAGATTATATGCAAATCTACACCATTTTATCTAAGAAACTTGAGTACTCATAGATTTTGTATGCATTGGGGTCTTAAAACAAAACTGCATGGATACTGAAAGACAAGTATACACATATATACATTCGACTACGTGTGTATACGTATGTGTGTATCCATGCCCAACCCTATATATATATATATATATATATATATATATATATATATATATATACTTCTGTATATATTACTCCTACTTTTATATATTTAATTATTTGTATATATTTTAATCTTGCATGCCCTACTAAAAATATAGTGGATAGCATATATATATATATATATATATATATATATATATATAATTTATTTTATACATACATATATATCCATAAATAGAAGCCATATAAAATATTATAATATCCTTATTATCATCAATCACATATGTTAGGAGTTAATTAATATCACAGGTTTTAATTATAGTCTTCTTTATCTATGTCAACTCTAGTGTTTTTGCCTATTCTTGCTAACTCTCTGTCAGAATTTTTGCATGATGACTAACAAATTGAAGGTGCTCAGTAAATAGTGATAGAAGGATTTGTTACCCATGAATTCCTCCTACGTAGTGGTTTGCCACTATCACTGTATTCTAGAATCATTCAGAAAGCTTTTATTTATTCACTTGATTGGTATCTTTGCTTGAGTCTCATCCCAATTAATTCAGATATTTGGGAGATAGGCTCAGGCAATGCTCCCTGTAAAGCTCTCCAGGTGATTCAATGGTGCACCCCTGGAATGAGAACCAGTGATACAATACCGGATAGAGCTTGAGTTTACTCTTCTGTGAGGGGAGGGTTGGGCCCCCATTGAAGGAAGGGAATTCCGTGTTGGATGATGAAGTCAATGCATCCCATCACTAGGACTGAGTCTATTCAACTTTCAGGATTTAGACTGTTAAGAGAGAGGAGAGAAGTGGAAATTCCCTATTCACACAGTCATAGGGGCTTTAGACTGAGGCACCCAGCCTCCCCATGAACTGGAGCAGGGTTATTATCTATTGCAGCGAAGACACTTGTTCCTAGTCACTACCTCTCCAATAAGGAAGGAGCTGCCTATGACCAGACCCACAGTTTCTCAGGAAATGCCCAGGGGTTGAATGGAATTGAGACAAACTATCCCAGTAAGCTCTGTTAGAAACTGTGAGTCTCCCCAACTGCTTCTTTCTGAAAGAACAGTGGACCTCCTTGCTCTACTCCAGTTCTCTGTTCTGCAGTGGGAAAGACTTTTTGGTTATACAAGTCTGGTTTCTTTCTACACATAACGCTACAAGGCAGTCATTCTGAGCCTACTTCACAGATAAAAAGCTGATATCAAGAGCAGGTAAGTGACTTGAAGTAATTCAAAGTAACTTGTAACTTTTATAAGTGTTACAGTCTGAACTGTAGTGGATTAGTTTCTCTTTCTTCTTCTTTTTTTTTTTTTTTTCCGGGTGGCGATTTTTTTTCATTATTTATATATAACAGCGGGGAACCACCATTTGACCCAGCTCTGCCTCTCCTAGATCTATACCCAAAGGACTTAAAAATAGTATACTACAGGGACACAGCCAAGTCAATGTTTATAACAGCACAATTCACAATAGCTAAATTGTGGAACCAACCTAGGTGCCCTTCAATAGATAAAAGGATAAAAAAATGTGGCATATACACACAATGGAATATTACTCAGCAATAAAAGAGAATAAAATCTCTTCTTTCTACTTCACCCTCTTTAATCTGTACCTGTGAATCAATTTATTAATGTGCTGATTGTGAAAATGAGACTTAGATTCAGATTACCTAGGTTTGAATCCAAGTATTTTCTTTCCTACTGTGTGATTTGGGGCAAATCATGCAACTTCTCTTAGCCTCAGGGACCCTCCTTGAAGTAAAAAGTCACATTGCTTATTCTAAAACGACTTTGTTACCTCTATCATGATATTGGTAAAATTATTCATAAAATTTGTAGCAGAATAATCATCAAAGGTCAGTGTTATTATAAAATTTTATTAATATTTTTCTGTTCTCTTTCTAACTGGCCATTCTTGCTTTTAGAATAATGCAATCATCCCTTGGAATCCACAGTGGTTTGGTTCACAGTCCTCCTCTGGTACCAAATTCCGTGAATGCTCAAGTCTGTGGTATAAAATGATGTAGTATTTGCATACAATGTATACACATTTTTGCATATATACCTTAAAACATCTCTTTGATGATTTATAATATCTCTTTGATCTTTACAATACCTAGGATGTTGTAAGTGCCAGGTAAATTCTTGTTATCCTACAATGTTTACAGAATAAGGACAAGAAAAGAAAGTCTACACATGTTCAGCACATAAGTAGTTTTTAATAAGTATTTTTGAGTGTTCAAATATGAAAGATTGTCTGTATTCTTAAATGGCTTTTTCAAATAAATTTTGACCCTTGCTGGCTTTTAAATTACTGGTCCCATTATATTCAAAAATGAAATATAAATGAAAGCTTTCACAAATCAAATCTTTCATTACTTAAAAATACACACTTAAAAATTACAAAATCACTTATTAAAATGTATTCCAGGATGCAATGATGATTCAACAATGAAAAATTTACTAATGTGGTTGGTCTAACATACCAATGAAATAATGGTCAAGAGAAATTAATATGAACTCTAAAATAGACCCTAAAAGGGTCTTTTGAAGTTTCATACATTTTTTTCTTCACCTAGGAGAAAGTTTATAACTTTAATCAGATATTCAAATGTTATCAGATAATTAGTCTTTAAAACTAAAGTAATTCAAATATCACCTTTTCTATCTTTATATTTTTCATATACATTATAAAAATCAACACCCATATATAATTAAAGTATTATTCTATAGAAAGGGAGACTATTATAGATGTAAATGTTTATTTTCTGGTTTTCAAGTTCTCCTATAGTAATGTCCAGACATCCAATATCGCATTTGTTAAGGGCATTTTACATCAGAGGCTAGTTCAGAGTGTCTACCCTGACTTCTGTCAGCATTTGTAAAGTTACATACTAGGTAATTAACCACAGTTATCTCCTACTACTAAGATTATAGATTGAATTCTTACTTTGAGTTAATAGTATTTTGAATACTCTTAAAGATAGCAATATTAGTTTTATAGTAAAATTAAAGTTGGGAATTTTAAATGAACTTCATTATTCTATAAACTTGTTATAATAACATGTTTGGGTGGCTATTTGTGTTAGATACACAAAGTATAAAAATAAAGCAAATTCCTTTTAAAAGTCATTTTTGCAAAGGCTTCTTATAATCAAAAAAAAAAAAGAAAGGCATTCTCTGGATTTCCATTATGTGACGGGAAGTATGATTCTGTTAAATTTTAACCCTGGTCCTTCCACATCTTCTGAACACTGCCTTTGGACATGAACCCAGTATATGAAATGATCACTTTTTCTCCTGTGTTTGTGGTATTCTCATTTGGCACTTGGCATTGGGATTTTGTTCCTTCTACTTACCAACTCTCCAGTTGAGCTGAGCTGCACTGGGGGTACCAGTGAGATCTGAGGAGCTGGAAAAAGCCATTGGAGACAGCAGGGATGCTAATGGGTCATCACAGTTGTCTAGAATGATAGGAAGAGAGAGAAAAAGAGATTAGATTGCCCATGAAGAGGGCAATCATGACATTAACGACCATCATTTATTAATCACTTTCTCTGCATAAAGTCAGGCCCCACTTCCTTCCTTGTGTTATTGCATCTACTCCTCACAAGAAGTCTGAAGGACAGGTGTGATTTTCTTTCACAAATGGTGACAATGAAGTTCAGGGTTTCATGTAGGTTTTCTGTGGTCCCAAGACTCACCTAGGAGTGTTTCATCCACCTAGGTGGGTCTGACTCAAAAGTCCAGTTATCCATTCATTCCTTTAATTGACCATTTGAGCAAAGCATTACTTAATTACACTTGTACTTATTCTATAGAAAGGGAGACCATCATAGATGTAAATGTTTATTTTCTGGTCTTCAAGTTCTCCTCTAGTAATTGTATGTAGAGGTATAAGATTGTTTCGAATAGCTTACTCTCTGCTTTGTGAACACCACTGGAAAATAAGTCACTCATCTTAGCAGCTCATTTATAGTTTCTACAGCATTAGAGAATAGTCTCAGAGTTGTTTTTTTTTTTTTTTTGCAGTCTTAAATTTGATATTCACTTCAATAGCTACCAACCCAACTATTCTAAATGTGATATGCATGTTTTCTAAGGCTTCTTTGATAAAATCCAAATATGAGACAGGTGAGGTCACTGGCATAGACATGGTATTGACTCCTTATATGTCCCTCTAGATTGATACGAATGCCATGACCATCCAATTTCTTATAGAGGATCCTGTCCTTCACTCTTAGCATATTGATGCTTTGGTTACAATATTGTACCCTCCAAAATTCATATTGAGATTGAATTGTCATTCTAGCAATGTAAACAGGAGAAAGCTTCAAAAAGATAATTCAGCTGTGAAAGCTCCATTCTCATAGGTGGGTTTTACGCCTTAAAAAGGGCTTTCGGGAATGTGGTCTCCTACACTCTTGCCTTCTACCATGTGATCACATGGCAATTAGCTCTTGTTAGATGCTAGAACCTTTATATATGACTTTCCAGTTTCCAGAAATGTAAACCAATACATGTCTATTCATTACAAATGACCCAGTTTTAGGTATTCTGTCAGAACAGCACAAAAGTGGCCAGAACAATAGATTATCTTAGTCTTATATAATAATCCCTTATTTTGTTTTTATCTTCCACTAGGTAGCACACTCTTTGTGGGCTCCTAGCAAAGAATCTGCAACATAATAGGTCCTGAAGAAAAGTTTGTGAAAAGGATGGTATGGTGAATGATGAAGGAAGAAAGGAAGAGAAGAAAGGATCAATCATCAATCAATCAACCATCAGCCTCAGAGTACCAACATTCTTTTCCTGTTTTTTTTTTTTCCATGTTGTACAAAATTGATTCTGCAGAACATTGAGAAATGACTTCATGAGACCTACACATACCTCATTCAAAACAAAATCAGAATGTGCTGTTCAGTTTGCAGGTAAACTTCTTAGGAAGCTTTGGTTTGATATGTTTTTAAAGAACATTCATATTGGCTCATGCTTGATTATCTAACAAATTCTTAGAGACCTGCATTTTAGCTAATTGCAGGAAAAATTAATTAGAAGCATAAGAATTAATTTCTTGTTTGTTAAGAGTGCTAAAAAAAATCAACTGGCAAAGTGTATTTTGAGTTCTCTCCAAACAGAAATGTTTTGAAAAATATTTTGAGGTATTTGACAAACATGAGACAACACCAGATCCTCACTGGAGAAAGAACATAGATGTCACTACTTTGGTATCTCTGTAGTTTTGGTCACTCTGTGAACAGAAAGCAAAGCATGTGACTGCTTCACTCCTGGTATAAGACACAAATGTTAGATGATGATTGCTCACCTCAGAGCACTTGCTTGAAAACACATATTTACTTTATTTATATATTAGGAAACAATTTAAACATAATGTGGATGTTGTAATTTACTTCTGACTCTTATCATCAGGAAATATCAGATAAATACAGGAAAATGAACCTTAGATGTATATTCCAAACACACACACACACACACACACACACACACACACACAACACCCACACACAAACATACAGTTATCAAATATAAACACAGAATTTAAAATTCACTACTGTGTTATGAGCTTCCCCCATTGACCTCTATAGTTATCACTATCATTCCATTTCATAAAACACCTTTCCATCACTTTGCAAAAACTCAAGCCCTTCTGACACCCAAATCCACAAGAAAACTGTGAATCTTTTAAAGGCAAAGGAACCTATTTATTATTGCATTTATGTATTTCTAAAATGTTTAATATACCTACAACTCTGCTATCATTTTATTAGGTTCTTATATTCTATGTGTCATCGATGCCTTTTGCGTATGGTGCTCCTAACCCTATTTTACCTTAATCCCTTTCTTTTTAATTTTTCTAAAATTTGTTTTAATTAGTTATACATGACAGTAAACTGCACTTATGCACTTTGATATATCATACATAAAAGGGATATACTTTCTCATTTTTCTGATTGTACATGCTGTGGAATTGCATCTGTCATGCCGTCAGTCCTTTCTTCTAAGATTTTTTATTGTACAATTAACCAGTTGTGTTTATAAATGCATACACTATATTGCAGCAGAATCAACTGTACTTCTGTAGAAATTTCAAGTCATCTCAAGTCACACATCACTTAAGAAACAACCCTGGAGTATAATTTTTCTCCTCATATTATAGTTGTGCTTGGAGGAATATGTTAACTATTAAAATGCCCATGAAATATTAGAAATGGATGTACCCCGGTCATTTAATTCAGTGCAAATATCTGACCTGATGTTGTGCCTATCCTCAGAGAAACATTAAGGACAGAGCTGAGTAAAAAGCTTTCAAATCTTATAGAGCTCATAGACCTATCAGAAATATAAAGATGTAAACAGATAAAGAAACGGGGAGGTTTAGGAAATGTTCACTAAGCATAGAGCCCAGTTGCTAAAACTGGTACTCACTGTCCAGCCTTTCAGACAAGTGATCTTTGCCATCTCCTCCAACCCTCTGCCCTTCCTTCCTTCACAAGGCACTGGCCGTAGGGAGGACTCAGCTTCCAGGGCCCATTGGTGTCATGGCAAAGCTGTCACGCTTCCTCCTCTGAAAACGGCTTGCCTTGTGTCTCAGCCTCTGAGGTTAATGGTTCCATTTCAGAAATAAGTAAATACATGAAACACAATCTATGCCAAGGGAAAGGTCTAGAGGAGATTTTTATTGTTTTAGGGTGCACCTCCTCACACACTCTATGCATTTCAACAGTGGCTTTGAGAGAAACTATCTGAACTTCAACTCCTTGCTCAAAATAGGATAAGAGTGGGAAATTTTCAAATTAGAAAGGAAGAAAGATGACGTCACTCTCCATCTAGAGCAGAGTCGTAGTTCTCTCTGCCATCTCTGAGTCAAGTGAATAACTTGATGACCTCACCTAAAAGAGACTGGAACATGACTCTTCTCAAAAGTGTTTACAATGTAAACATCCTAAATCTAAAAATGGGTATGATTTTAGACAGGGTTCCTATTCTTAAAGCAGAAGAGAAATGACCCAGCATACATGAAAACAATCATTAGGTTTTGTTTTATTTTATTTTGTGATTTGGAATAGCCTGGGGTAGTGGAAAGTATCTGGGTGTCTAGAACTAGGAGATCCTGGTTCCTAGATTTGTTTCTTCTTTTGACGCAATGACTCAATATAATAGATTCAAGTGAATTCAACTTTATTTTCATTGTCTGTAAAATAAAGAATCATCTCTGCCAAATGCATTTATAGAATCATTTTAAAGATGGAATTAGAATAGATGAGGGGGGAAAAAAACAACTTTTTGTCAAGTATAAAGCCCAAAATGAGAACAGAAAGTGGTATATGAATTGCTGGTAATATCTTGCTGTAATTGAGAACAACTATTTTAACAATCTTATTTCTGGGATCTCATTTTTGTACCATGAAACCTGCCCAAGAATTGGTATCACAGATAGCTCTTTTGCACTAAAGGCTTACAATGGGCCAGATGAGCAGTAGAAGATGAAGTGGAGGGGAATGAGGGGATGAAGGATCACAGAGCCTGGGATCTGCCTCCTCCTGGAGGCTGGCTCGACATCACACGAACACATGGCAAGGAAGGAAGGAAAGGAAATACCATCTGTTCCACCCTTCCTGCATGCTTCCAATAAGCAAATCTATGTTATCGCTCAATTTCAGGTTCCACTAGCATCTCAGCCTTCTGACAGTGAGGCTGCACAATGCTAAATGCATCACTCTCTCCTCCAGAAATGTGTGTATGTGTTTATCTGTATTTAGAGAGAAAGCTGAAAATGTGAAGAAACTGTGGTCCAAAGGGAGGTGTTCAACGTTTCGGGGGAAAAAAAATACTCAGGGACTAAACATCAGGTTTCTCTCCTACTCACTTCCAGTGGGACCACTTAGGATAGACCTTAAGCATTTTCTCAAAAATTGCTTTCAAGAAAAAGGGATTTTCCAAGAAACCACGGATACATTGGTGTAATTGAACATTTTCAAAATGAGCTTTCAAAAATCTTCTTCATGGGCCTTTTCTCCCAACCTTTAGATGAAATTAAAAGGCAATTTTCAAAACGCAACCCCTGATTCAAAGGTGACGTATGCTTCTCCATTTTTCCTCAGAAAATAACCACCTACTGTGCCATCTTCACTGTTTTTCTTGATAGCACAAAGGTCCCCGCCTGCTGCACACTGTCTTGTGCAGATAAAACTCCACACCTGTGGGTAAGACTGAGGCTCCTCTGCTGTTACAGTTCAGTCGCTGTTTATGCAACCCCAGGGCTATTTGCAGATAATCTGCCTTGTATTCATAGACTAAAAGAATTTCAGGACCCAGAAGTCACATCTACGTTTGTTAAATCTAAATCTTTGCTTCACAAATGAGGGAAGAGAATAACACTGTTCAGGATTATCCAGATAATCGGTGGACCAGCCTGGACCAAAACTCAAGTTCATTCACTGTCTCCTGGTGACCACAGGGTCAGTTACCTGCTTCCTTTTCATAAGGCAGGTAATCATGAGTTATATTATTCTTCAGAAGAATTGTTTTAATGGGTGACTTTTTATTTGTTTCATTTTTAATTTTTTTTAATTTCTTTTTCTTTTTCTTTTCTTTTCTTTCTTTCTTTCTTTCTTTCTTTTTCTTTTTTTTTTTTTTTTTGCAAAAGGAAAAACACCATCGCATTTCCCAGATAACAGACAAACATTGACAAAGGATAGTCTATCACTTTCAAAACTATTTGAATCTTTTTGCGTTCCTTATGTCTTCCTTCCTCACTAAGTCCCTCATTTCCCTAAGGCAAACAGACAAAAAGTAAAGCACAATGGGAAAGAAAAAAGAGGTAAGAACAGAAAAATAAATGAGACTTAATGTGATTGCCTATGAATATATATTTGCATAGATACTTAGGCATTTTAGTATTGCAATCTGAAGAAGTGGGGATAATTTGTTCCTTAATATATGTGTACAGTTCAGTGCTAGAGGTCTCCTATCACATTAATTAAAAGATGAAGGCACACACACCAAAAAGAAGTCTGGGTAATTACGATATTTACACAGCTTCTTAGAAATTATCATTGACTCTTTAAGATGATTCTACTTTAAGTAACATTTTTTTTGTTGCCAGCATATATTTTTATTCATTATTATTAAAATACCAATTGAGTTACAGATGGTGCTGAAGTGAAATTGTTTGCACTGTCTTGATTACCACAGTAAATTGTCTGTATATGGGGATTTGGAGCTTAAAAGATTCACTTGTATTTATAGGTAAGATAAAATTCCCCTTAGCACCGCACACTTAATGGCCTACTTTGTTTAAAAGACATAAACCATGCATTTTGTAGAGTGCCTACAATGGTGCTTAGAAGTGATAACTCATGCTTTTAGCTCCATTTCTTTCCCCCCCTTGCTACCTATAATTTCACTTAGCAAACAACAAAAATAAATACTACAATATTACGCTTGAATCTGACCCTGTCGCCCTTTTCTACAAGGAAACCTCAAAAGATAAATTGCTTCATAATGGGCAGACCAGAAAACAATAGCTCTCTAAAATAAGTCATGAAAAGAAGGTCTATACTGGTCTTCATCTCCAAGCCTTTACAACACCTGCTTTTTGACCATCTGATGAATACTCAAGGTGAGGCTTTTGCCATGCCAAGACAGAATAAAGTCAAACACAGAACTGAGCTCAAGAAACCAAGCATCTACGTTTCTTAATAAAGAAGAGATTAAACGCCTAGTTTTAGTGGTAGAACTTGCAGTTAGCAAGCAGAAGGCCTTGGCTTGGATTCAATCCCCAGCACAAAACAAAACATCAACAACAATCACACAACCAAAATTGCCTTTGTTTGTGAACAATAGCATGTAAATACACGTAAATAACATTTGGACAGGAATCCAGGAGTCCTGGACTTCCCTTGCTTGATCTATAAATAGGTTTCATTTTACCTTTAAACCTCATTTCAGATTCCTCAACTGTAAAATGACAGTGATTACTGTTCAGTTGTTCCCTTATCATACTTTAAGCGAGCACCTAGTAGGTGTCATAGTTTCCCTCAGTTTCAATTCAGTGGAAGGCTTATGGCAAATCCCTCAAACATGGTAGAGGTGGACATGCCATTCACAGCAGACAGATGGGGCACTGAAGGCTGCAGGAACATCCAGAAGAGGGTCTAGTCCTGTCTAGGGATTAACAAGAGGGTTCTGGAATTTGAACCAAAGTCTGTGTGACTCTGTGTACTGCTTATCTTAAAACCTGCTCTGGATCTCCACAACATAGTCCTTTGTCACAAACTGGCAGGAGAAGCTCCTGTTGGACTGACTACCTTGTGTTAATATTGCTACCTTGTGTTAATATTGTTAATATATGAAGAACATCTGTCCAGGAATGTTCCAGAGTTAGTGCAAACTCAATAGTTCTCAAACACCATTCTCTCTTGTATTAAAGTCTCCCCACCCATTTTTTTTCCCATACCACCACTGTTTTTTGATTTGTTTTGTTTTAATTCTCAGATAAAGATATCTTGTTCAGATCACACTGTTACTTGTTTTCCATTTCTATCTTTAAATCTAATTCATCAATGACTTTCTCAATTCAATAAATGTTTCTTTTTCTTTTCTTTTTTTTTTTTTGATGGGGTGTACTGGAGATTGAATTCAGGGGTATTTTACCACTGAACCACATCCCCAGCCCTATTTTTTGCATTTTATTTAACGACAGGGTCTTGCTGAGTTGCTTAGTGTCTCGGTTTTGTCTAGGCTGGCTTTGAACTCTTGATCCTCCTGCCTCAACCTCCCGAGTCATTTGGATTAGAGGTATGCACAACTGCACCCAGGTCAACAAATGTTTCTTAATTCCCTCATATGTGAGACACAGAGTGTACTAATTATGAGAAGAATATAAAATGTCATGCTGAACTGGAATTTTTAAACTTATTTATTTTCCCTAAGACTTAGTATGTGGAACTACATGTGTTCAATAAATCTTTGTTAAATAAAAGACTCAGACCTTATCAAGTTTATTTGTTTCTTTTTACTTAGAAAATATCTCACAAATACAAGCTCACATTTTTGTTCCCAAAATTTGATTCTAATTTATCCTTTTCACATATATGATGATTTTTGCAGTAGTCTTCTCAGGTAGACAGCAAGCTGCGTTTGTTTTAGACTTTTCCTTTTAGAATCCTGCTTTCAATGTATTTCCTGGAAAATAAAGCATGCCAACCTTAATTTTGGCTTCCAGAGATGGCACCATGAGGATGAAAGAGGAGAGAGGGGTATTTGCACTTGGTAAGTCCCTGCTAAGCACAGTTTTGGCCTTGTTGATGGCCAAAGAGTAAAGCCCAACTGGCAGAGGTCAGAAGTCAGGGGTCTGCTGCTGAGAAGTCTGAGAATCATGCCCTCCAAAGTACCATCCTGATGGCACCTAAACTCAAACATAACCAAGTTATTAAACCCATAAGGTTATAAATAGCCCTTACTAGGTTAATTTGATTATCTAGAGAACATGGAACATTTTTTATTAGGGTGTAGAAATGGTGAGATTTGTAGATGAAAAGAATTAGAAACTTCTGGAATATGAGAAGCTGAAAGTTGTGTCTAGATTTCTTTGGAGGATTTTAGAAATGTCTGATAAGAAAAAAAAAAGTCTTTGAAAAAAACGAAAACATAAAAATTTATCTACCTGAAAGTTGTTTCCTAAATTCAACTCTGCTTGTATACAACCCTATCTTCCCTATTTCCACATATCAACACTATACAATACACACACACACACACACACACACACACACACACGTACACACACACAGCATTAGGAAATACAGTGCCAAATCTGGTTTAAAATTTGTTGCATTTTTTTGAGAGAGAGAGAGAGAGAATTTTAATATGTATTTTTTTTTAGTTTTCGGCGGACATAACATCTTTGTTTGTATGTGGTGCTGAGGATGAACCCGGGCCGCTCGCATGCCAGGCGAGCACGCTACCGCTTGAGCCACATCCCCAGCCCTAAAATTTATTGCATTTTTAAGCAAGCTGAATAAATGAATGGATAGGATAGTATGAATCACAAGACTTGGAAAATAGGAAAATGTAAAAGATAAAAAGTTTTGAAAGTTAACAGGTAGAGATGATTTCTTTTCACTTTAAAAAGTGAATTGTTCAAATGATTATGTGCAGAATATTAACATGAGGGAAAAGAGTGGGAAAATTTTAAAGATACTGTTTCTTTCAATTCAGTTCTCATCAGAGTTGAAGATTTTCTTCTCTGTGTCTTTCTCAGTAGAAATCTATTCTTTTTTTTTTTTTTTAATACAATGGGCTAAACTTCCAATAGCTAATCATGATCCTGTATCGAATGGTTCTAAATTACTCTAAAATTCTTGGTTACTCAGGAAACCATGAACTTAAAGTGCAGCTCAATCAGTCCATACACAGTCATAAAATCCTCTTCATCTCATATGGATCTAGGTATAGTATTCCTCAAAGAATCATTGCAATCTCTGTGTGTCACAATCTGTTCATTGAAAATTGATGAAAATAACTGGTTAAAAGTAGAGGACTGGCCAGCTGGCTTCTAGCATAATCAGTGATCACAATGTCAGCCATTTATGAGTGAATGTGATAAACATGTCCTGAAAGTTTGAAGAAGCATTGACATTTATTGGTCTTTGTAGATGAGAAAATAATGGCAGGCCAGAGACAGAGAAGTGATCCTTCATGATAACTTCATGCATGTGTGCAAGTGTGTGTTGGGGGTTCTATTGTATTTGTAAAGAGCTCAGACATTGGAATCCAGCTTATTCTGAATGCAGATCCTGATCATGCATTTAAATAATTACATATCCTTTGGGAAGTTATTTAGTCTCAATTTTCTCTGTATAAAATGGGAATAAAAATTACGTATGGGATTTCTGTGAGGACAATAAGAAGCAATTCATATAAAATATCCCAGTGATTGGAACACAATTGAACATATACATTAGTGTCCTTCATTTTTAAAATAATGCCTTAGATTCAGTCACAACATCTTCAATTTCAGACAGGGTCTTTGAAAAGTGATGTCCCTGTACCCTCTACTGTATCTTTTAAAGTTTGCCCAGCTGTATGGTTTTAACAATTTATCACCTGTTCAAAATTCATAGGATAATTCTTTATTCTATTTATGCATCGCTTATGATCCAAGATGAACAGAACACACTTCCAAGTGTTATCGTACTTTTTTTTTCTTGCGTACAACAAGCAATCACTTAAGCACAGTTGTCTGGACTTCCTGCTATATGGTACTTGGTCTGGTGACCCTTAAGGAGAAGAGGAAGCATGGCTATCCTGCAGCATTACAGAAGTTGTGGCAAGATGGCATCATCTTTGAAATATATAATGTAGACATATTTAAATAATCCACCATGCTTTCGATTTTAGATACTAAGCTTAAAAAGCAGGAAAACATCACTTCATGCAAGAGATACACATCGATTTGGGTTTTTTTGTTTGTTTGTTTGTTTTTATGAAAGTTGGCTCTCATTTCATTGCAAAGAATGGGCTATGTACGTGTGGGCATATGGCAGGGGTGAGAATAAGGCAGCAGGGTAAGGAGCAAGCAAGATTTGTGGCAAGAAGAGTCAATCAGGGGATATAGAAATAGTAAAGAAGATGTAATAAAGGCTAATTTTAAAAAATAATGACAATATGAATGGAAAGAGGGTAAGAAAATCTACCTATATTGTATGGGAATAATCATGACCTGATGAACTGAAAGGATGGTATAATTGAAGGATTTTTTCAAGATTTCTGGTTTCATTGGTGATCTGTTTCGTTATTCTGGAGAACTGGGAAGTTCCCAAATCAGTTTCTAAAATTAATTCTCTAAATCAAGCAATACAGAAGTGATAAATGGTCATACATTTAAACAACTGTCAAATTATAAAGTTCTTCATCTATCTTTTAGATAAATAAAATAAGTATTATCATAAGACTAAACATGACAAGCCATAAGACATTATAAGGTGATGCTTCCTTAATTGTCCAAAGACAGGTGAGCAATGCGTTCTATATTTAAGATAATGAAAAATGACATTGATCTGAGGTTGGTAGTTCCTCATGCCTCTGGAGTAAAATTACAGTTTCTAGGTTTTATTGTGAGCTGACTCTTGGTTATTTCATCTTCTGACACTCCTAATTTCTCAGTCTGTGCTGAGACTTGACAATCTATTGGCAGTATTTTGGGCATAGTGGGTTCCAGCACTGTGACCCTCCATATCTGAGAGTTCTCTGTCCCTCCTCTTCATTGCACTCCCACTAACTCTTGCTCACCACACAATGCAAATGCTTTCAGAAGTGTGCTTTGATGTCTCCAGAGAAGAGAACCTCTTTCTGCTTTTGAGATCTTTTGTGTCTTGTATTCTCCCTCCACTAGGATTACCATCACAACAAGGAACATTTGTTTGGAAGATGATGTCAAACTAGTAACAGATGACTCTTGGAGAGAAGACCCTGTCTTACTCATCATTCTGTCTTCATGACTTTTACAGTGAAGACCAAAAAGCACTCACTCAATAATTATCTATCAGAATTTTAAATAAGTGGAGGACAATCTTAAATTAGCACTAAAATCCAAGTAGGAACTAAAGTCTAGACAGCTTTCTAAAATGCAAAATATCTGAGCAATATTTATCTCATTTGCCTGAGTCACATAGGGGAATGAAAGCAACACTATGCATTCTGGAAGACAATATTGATGAGATTGTCATTATCATCCCTTACATATGTAAGATTTCTAAATACATTCTTATAACATCAGGTAGGTAAGACAGTCAAGGTGGTCACTGAGAAGAGGAAGCATGAGTATTCAGGTCCCACCGTATTACCTGGGGAGGCAAAGACATATTCTCTCCAAAATATTTATCCCAGTCATCAACACCCTCTCATTTTTCAAGAGCAGAAACAAAGTCTCAGAGAGTGCTGGGAACATACCTAAGAATCTGGAAGACAGCCTGATTGTGTAGCCTGGGAGTCTTATGAGCATGTAAGCCACATGGAATAGAAAGAGACTATCACATGGGTGGGCACCATCACCCTGCTTGTACATTGGTTACTGTATTGACTAGCCTGGTTAATTTAGAAAAATCCAGTCCCTCCTCTGCTTCATTATCCCTCCCTTCCGTTTTGGAAAATGATGATACTTGCCTCCCTTCCTGCCGCCAAGGTGATCATGACAAATGAGGATAATCATGAATCATCAACAGTGCTTGGCATGTAGAAAATGTTCGGTTAATAGCAGCTCTAACATTGTAATTATAATTGTCCAGTAAACCTCTGTAAATATTTTTGAGTAAGAAAATAATGTTTAGAAAGTGCACACATTTGAATCCTGAAGTTGTAACATCAAAATACTGTCAATTTGAATAATCATCTTTATCATAATTCATCACTATGTCTTTCTCTTAGTTTGGATTTCTGTACTTGGAGGGTGGAAGCAAATTATTTGTTGGCCAGGGTGGTCCATAATCTGCCATAGGTGGTTTCCCTTCACCTACTGGTTCTGTTTGATCTGTGATGGAGAGATCTAGTTTATGTTTTGTTTGTTTGTTTAGAATATTTTTCTAGTTTAATTTCTTTACTGGAAAGAAGGGAATTGGGCAGAATTCAGGCTAAATCCCAAGTCCATCACTTTTTTCTTTTTTCATTCTTTAATATAGTATTGCTCTTAAAAATATATCTAAGATAAAAGATGTGAGAGTAGACAACAATGTATACATGGAGGTAAAAATTAACTATTCAGAGATCCTCTGACTACCACATTTCAATTTTGGAGATACTACTTTTCACATTAACTCAAAAATCCTGGGTGTCATTTACTGGACCAGACTGTATTGTTCTGCCATTTGTTAAAACTGCACACTGGAGAAAGTTTGCATCTCAAAAGAGGGAGAGGCCAGGTTCCAACAGTATACTTCACCAATTGCACTATGGTCCTGAGAGCCCACCCATGTAGAATCGAATAGGATCCTTCAGGACTTTGTGAAGTGATCTACCAAGCACTCAAGTACAATGATTTTTTTGAGACACCTCAGGCCTCTAGATAATGATTTTCTTGGGGACAGGCTAAAAATAAAAGCTCGTTCAGGCAAAATGCTCCAGCATGTTCTACTTTTCCTTGTAAAATACTCTTCTTGCTCATCCCAAATTACAATTGTGATTCTTAAGCAAACGTTGACTGTAGCTATCAAGACATAAAATGCTATAAATGTTATATGTACATGTCCAGGTATTTGGTTCTATAATTTAAAAACATCAATAAAATGTAAGTTGTATTCAGAGTTTGCAAATCTGTCACGGTCAGATGAGTTCAATTTCCATTTTTCCCTCACCCAACCCTTCAAATTATGCATGAACAGATTAAAAATTGCAGGAAAATACATTGCTTTGTGTTCGCTAAATATCTTCTATTTTGGAGAAAATCTTTAGCAATCAAATAACATGAGAAAAGACACACTGGAAAGCAATTATAACCCCGGGAAAATTTCATTTTATTGCTCAAGACAGAAAGTGGTGTATTTCAAAACTGTGAGCAAAGATTAATGGAGATGAAGGGAGTGGTAAGTGGCCGTGAACCAAGACATTTAACTTTAATGTCACTGCAAAACATGAGAAGTCATCATTTTAAGTCTCAATAACCTCAAACTGAAATGCATTCATTGCTTTTTCTTTCTTTCTTTTTTATCCACTCTACAATGTACTTTGCCACTTTGCAAGTTGAATGATCCTGACAAGAAGTTGGTTTGAAAGTTCATTTTTTTTTCTTCCCTGAGAAAGGTTAAGTTTAACTTTGATGACAGCATAGCTTGGAAATCTCCTGCCATGCGTTTCCTCCAGGCAAGAAGGCAAAGGATTTTCACTTTTTCTGTCAGCTTTAACTCTATCTCAAGTGGTTAGGAGTCAAGCCTTGAAAGGGAAAAGAGAGAATGAAGAAAATAGAATCTTTAGTACATAGCTTTGGTTTCAGTGTTGCAGACAGACTGTTTCAAGTGCATTTGGATGAACTAGGTCACAGAGTCTCATTCCTTAAAATCTATAGAATGTGTTAGGAAGAAGTTCTGGTTTCTTGAAATTGAATTTTAATTTGGATTAAATTTAGTGTACCAGGAAGATGTGAATTCATACCATTAGACATGAAGCATTATATTTACCATAAAAACTTGGACTGAATCTGTATGAATACTGAAAAGTCAGAAAATAATTCAATTATGTCTCATATCTACTTATATTTAAACTGCATAGTCTTTTATTTTTTTTTTCTGCATATAACCAGTACCTTCAAAAGAGGTGTACCTTGATGAAATTCCTAGCAGGGTCTCCTCCCTACCATGGTAAGTACCTGACTCCATTGCAGCATCTACCTGGTGTCTGTTACCTGTTACTGGAACAGGCACTTGCTTTTGATTTCCTAGTGTGCTCCCTATGACAGGGCTTCTCGAACTTTTTTGCAAGCATGAATGATCATGATAACACAGAGATTTTGACATAGGATCAAGATTCCAGCTGTTTCTGATGCTGTTGGTTCAAGAGCCATATTTGGATCAATAAGGGTCCAGGGCACTAGCCGCCTCCATTGTCTGGATTTCCTCTACTACTTAATTAAAATACCCCTTCTGGCCAACTTAGACCTCTGGAATCTACAAAACCCTTATAATAGCACACAAAGATCTTGGTAATTGTGCCCAGCCCTCTGGTGAAGGAAAGAAGAGGTGAAAGATGAGAAAAAGACGGAAATTTAAGCATTGCATTGTGTAAAAGAAATTTACTTTTCCATTTCAAAACATCCTGCAATGCGCCCCAGTGGGTCCTGTCCCAGTTGCCATCACCATTCTGGTAACACTTACCATTTATTGAGTTAAGACAATGGGCTGCTGCTACAGGTGATTTCCATCAATTATGTCATTTAATGATGCCTTGTTGTCCTGGTTTTATGAAAAAAACTGATCATCAGAGTATTTAGGTAACTTGCTCAAGATCACAAATCTGGGATTGGCCCTAGATATGGCCAAAGCTCCAAAGTTACTACTCTGATGAATTGATCCCCAATACTATGTCAGTTCCTTCAACTAATTTGTTCTCAATCTTGAGGCCAATCTTGGCATATTTAGAAAAAGCACAAGTAATTTCTATATACACTCTGCCCAGCATTCTTGTAATATCTGAGTATACCTAAACCAAATTTTAAATTATCAAGTAGGAACTAAAATCCCACTATTACCATTTCTAAAGGGAGCCCTTATTTGAAAACTTTGTTTGGAGATCTTTTGTCAGAGTTTGCAAAATACTATTAGCATACACATAATTCCCCAGTGTCCACTGCTTACAGCATGACATACAGTGGGGGTAAAAAGAGAATTATCTTCAATATTCATGTTGTGTTTTTTTCTAGTGCCTCTACTTATAGGACCACAACTAATTGCTTTTCCTCTCTTGAAAGCTATAATTTGATTCAGGGGAAACTAAAGACATAGGCTCTGTAAGCCTTACTGAATTTCCTGACCTGGAGAGTTTACTTTGACTTTCCTACTCGGTAGTTTTCTAAGTTGAAAGAGAAGCAAGGGAAGATTGACTGCAGTTAGGGAAACAGTGTAGGCTTCTAGGTTCTCTAACCTGTGTCAGATATTTGAGTGAGCCTTAACAATGAAGAGTAACTGGATTGATTCCACCTGAGCCATGCTAGCCCACTCTTGCCATTTACGATGAGATGGCTTAGAAAGGAAAGGCTGAGGGAGGCATTGCTACCCAGGTGGATTCCACAGGATCTATGGATCTCAGAGGTGTCTTTACCCTAAGACGGCCATGTTTCAGAGAATAAGTGAAGAGGGCTCCAAAAGAGAGGGTGGAAAGCTGCAGGAAATTCAGGTTTCAGCTGACCTTTGGGTGACAGACAAACAAATGGAAAGCAGGCAGGTTGTGGACGAATTTTGCCCCTGAACCAAGAGTTCAGGATTGGTTGAAAAGTAAGAAATGCAAGGTAAGAGAGAAGAGCCTGCATCCTATGAATGAAGATGGACACTGAAAATAGGGAGTTAATATGCAATAGCTATGGAGTTTTTCAGTGATGCAAAATTTAATAAGTTCTAGAGATCTATTGTACAGTATTGAGTCTTTAGGTGATAGTAAATGGAATTTTACTCAGCATTAAAAAAGAACAAAACCATGGCATTTGCAGATAAATAGATGGCATTGGAGAAGATAATGCTAAGTGTAATTAGCCAATCCCCCAAAAAACAAATGCCGAATGTTTTCTCTGATATAAGAAGGCCTGTCTCAGTGTGGAAGGGAGAGAGAACATGGGAGGATTAGATTAATTCTAGATAGGGAAGAGGGATGGGAGAGAAAGGAGGGGGCAGGGATTAGCAAGGATGGTGGAATGTGACAGACATCATTATACAAAGTACATGTATGAAGACTTCAATTGGGTGTCAACATACTTTGTGTACAGAGATATGAAAAATTGTGGTATATATGTGTATTAAGAATTGTAATGCAAAAAAAAAAAATCAAAGTACATGTATAAAGGCATGAATTGGCATGAACATACTTTATATACAGAGATATGAAAAATTATGCTCTATATGTGTAATAAGAATTGTAATGCATTCCACTGTTGTCGAATATTTATTAAAAATGAAATCAATAAAAGGTATAAATAAATAAATAACATAAAAATGTCTTCAAAGGGCTGGGGTTGTAACTCAGTGGTAGAGCGCTTGCCTAGCATGTGTGAGGCACTGGGTTCTATCCCCAGCACCAGATATAAGTAAATAAATAAAATAAAAATATCGTGTCCATCTCCAACTAAAAATATTTTTTAAAAAATGTCTTAAAATACTAGATTTCATGTTTGTCAGGACTTAATTGTCAAATCATGTTATATGATTTGGAAAAAAAAAACTAAAATGAGGTATGACTTAGGAGGTAGAAGAATTTAAAAATTATTGTACATGCCAACAGAAGGAAAACATTTTGAGAAAAATATCATTAATTGTTGGTGTCTCAAGAACTTTGAATGAGATCAGTAATTTATAAAGGAGAGTAAATCCTAAATAGAATTCTGCAATAGTTGACAGGAGAAGAATGGCTTAATATTAGGAGATTATTTAATATTATTTTCCACATTGAAAGATAAAGGTGGAAAATAATATCACTATTTCAATTGATTTAAAAAATCAATATACAATATAAAATCTCAACTTCTATTATTCACAAACTTTTTTAGCAAATTAGGAATAAAGAGGTGTCTGTGCCAAACTAGAGCAAGCATTATCCTAAATGATGAAATATTGAATGCATTTCCTTAGAATTATGAGAAAGACAAACACTCCCACCATGAAGATTTTTTAACTCCACTCTATACTGGAAAGCTTAGCTAGCAGAGTTCACAAGAAAAGAAAAGAAAATTTCTAAAATTGGTGTTGGAACTTAGAAAATGATATCCCAAAGGATTGTGTGTTGCCTGGTTAAGTATATTCCACTAAAAAGAGATGGGGTGACCTCAGAGGAAAGGATTCTTTGATCTTTCTCTGATATCTTCTCACCCCTCTTTCTTTGTACCAGAAGCAAGTCATAGAAACCAGAAATCTTCCTGAAGGACAGAACAGAAACTAAACTTGTCTTCCTCAAAGTAAGCCATAAAAGCAAGAAAGTTCACTCTCTTCCTTTTCCCTAGAAGGCGCTCCTTCCAAGGGATTCTGTTCCAAACTGAAGAGGAATGCTACAGTCCGAACAACCTGAACAGCAGGCCCTGCAGGATCTCCCCTTCAATCAATTGTATTTGATCTTCCCTTGGTCCAATCATATCTCTAACAGTGGAGCTTAAGAATAGTTTTTCCTGAGTCTTAAGGTCATCATTTCCTAAGGTTTCCAAGTCATGCAAGAATTTTTGTAAATAAGTGTGCTAGTTTTTTCTGTTATTAATCCACTTTTTGTTCAGGAGTGTGTTCCAAATGCTAATTTATGAGATTTGAAGATAAGTTATTTTTTTTCCTTGACATTAGAAAGTAGAAAACATGAGTCTTTATTTATGGGTGACTTGATTGAATATTTTAAAAAACTAAAATAATCTACATAGAAATTATTAGAATTAATAAAAGTGTTCATCAAGTTGATACACTAAAACCAATGACAAAAATCAATCATGTTTATACATATGAGCTGCAAATAAATAATGATTTAAAAAACAGAAGATATGCAGTTTCAAGAATTTGGGAATAAAATTGAGAAGATATGTGAAGAAATTATAAAACATTTTAGAAAGACCTAAATAAAGGAAGAGGAATTATTTGTTCTTGGAGAGGAAGAATCAAGATTGTAAAGTTTGCCCTTGTGATTCTCCCTAAATAGGTCCATACATTCCCTCTCCATTCAGACTCCATGTTTGAGTTTCCTTCCCTCCTTACCCCCCCCTTTTTCCTGTCTGCCTTCCTTTTAAACTTTGTTTTAACTTCTTTTTTTAATTGTGTTTTAATTTAATTGTGTTTTAATTCTGACCAGCTGGTTCTGAAGTTGACAAGAAAAGAACCAACATTCAGGAATATCTGAAGAATATTCCTGAAGGAATAAATAATGAACAGAAATGCCTTGCTAGATATAAAAAATATACATTTAAAAATTGTAGTGATTTAGGCAGTGCGTATATTGTTGTGCAATAGAATATTACCAATATAAAAAAATAAAATGAAACAAGCAGACATAGGCTTAAAAAATATAGGATCTTGATTTGTGATTCAATTAGTCCCATGAATAAAAAAATAATATAATTTACAATATATGAAACAGAAAAATATCCATGTGACAATACATGAAATTCAACATATTTCCTCTCTCTCTATTTCTCTCTCTCTCCCTATTTCTCTCTCTCTCTCTCTCTCTCTCTCTCTCTCTTCTCTCACACACGCACACACACAAAAAAATTCCAGACAGAGTAAAGATTTGAATGTAAAAGATAAAACTACAGAATTTCCAGGAAGCTCTCCAAGATAATGTTGCTATGACTTTAAGCTAGAGAGTTACTCTTTTTTCAACAAAAATACAGAGAATCAAAATTGTCAAATAAATGATGGATTAATTTTCCTATATAAAAAATCAAAAACTTCTGTTCATTAAAAATATACATAAAAGAGGAGTAAAAATCCAAACCACACATCAAGAGATAACTTTGGAAACTATATAACTGACAAAATATTAGAATTCAGAATACATAATTAATTTCTACAAATCAATGAAAAGGCAGATGGCTCAGTAGAAACATATTCAAAATATCTGAAGAGAATTTTCTTTTTTTAAAAAGAGCCCCAAATGGCTTAAATATTTTACAAACCTCACTGGAGTATTTAGAGAGATGGAAATTAAAACAGAAAGGAAATGTATTTCTCATACCATCCATTGACACAAAACAGGATTTCTGACATTAGAAGTTCTCAGGAAGATTATGTAGCAACTGTGAATATATGATCTTGGACAAACACTCAGACAATGATTTGATATTATCAATAAAGTTAAGGGTTTGCACACCTCATGAATAAGTAATCTCATTGGCAAGTGTAGACTCTACACAAATGATTTCCTCAGGTGCCCCAAGATGTGGCAAAATTATTCTTGTTGACCTTGTTCATTATAGCAGAAAACTGGAAGCAACCCAACTACTCCCTAACAATAGAATGGATAGATAGATTTTTGTATTTTCTTAAAAAGAAAAATCATTCAGCATGAGAATAAACTACAGCTACATGCAACAGCATCATTGGAAATCCAGGAATAAGACCCAGTGGGAAAGTTAAGTCCTAGAAGAAGAAACAGTGAATAGATATATTTATATGAAATTTAAAATTAACACAAAAATAAACGTAGACTTGTAGGTATAAATCCTTCTTAAAGGAAAGCAAGGGAATCATAAACAGAGAGTTATCAGGATATATGTATCTGCAAAAAAGGAGGAAAAGAAATAGAATTGGAGAGGGGATTTTTACATGATGTCAGTACTTTTCCTAAATTGAGGTGGTGAGCACATATATGTATATTCATTGTTAATATTCATACTTTACACATAACTAATACACACACATATGTGTGTGTATATATATATATATATATATGTATATATATATCTGAAACTTAAGAAAAAGAATTTTGAAGAACAAAATAAAAACTGTGTGAATAGAAGTATGTAAATGATATTGAATTGACTAGTGTGAGATACTGCCTCAGGTCATTTATTTATACCACCACCATTTTTACCCACAGCAGAGGTGTGGAAGGTGTGTGCATCAGGCCTGACTCACAGGTAAATGAATGGGAATTAGACAGGGACAGAAAGTGCCAGCATTGGGGCTGGGGTTGTGGCTCAGTGGTAGAGTCCTCGCCTAGCATGTGCTGCGGGGCGCTGGGTTTGATACTCTGCACCACATAAAAATAAAATACAAAGGCATTGAGTCCAGCTACAACTAACCAAAAATATGAAAAAAAAAAAAAGAAAAAGAAAAAGAAAGTGCTAACATTGTACTTGGACCTTAGAACCTGAGAAGAAAAGCAGGTAAGAATGTATGAACTTGGATCCTTGTGGTGTATCTTTTTCGTATATTACTAAGTCGCTAATTAACTCATTTACTAATTTACTAACTTTGCCTTTTTCTTTGTAAGTGAGGTCTTTTACAAATTTTTGTGAGTGTTTTCAAACTAGGATGCTGTCAGGCACTTTGCAGTTCAAGACAATACATGGTGGCATTCCATACAATGTGCCATTTTGTGCCAATGGTCTTCTCTTTGCTAATGAGGATGATAAATGAGTATGCCATCTTTGCATGGAAATATGGAAAGCAATAGAAATTGGGAACTGCCCATGATACAAATTAGTGGTAAAACTTTCATGATAAAAGTGTTATTTTATGTACATCTCCTAGTTTCTAAATTGGGCTCTGGGCCCTCAGAAGAACTCTCGGAAGTAGATATTCTCATGCTAATTGTAACAGGAGGAAACTGAGGCTGATGATGGGTAAGAAATTTAGCTATGAAGAGCCAACCTGTGAATGTAAATTAACCAGATACCTTACTTATATCAACTGTAGAATCCTTTTCACCTAGGGACAGGTTTTCTTGTAAGACAGATCTCCATTACTTCTTTATCAGAGGTAATACCTTGAACAAATTAAGCCATTGTACATGTAGCTTGACAATTTTCTTCTTCCCTTGAGCATTTTTCAAATCATTATTTCCTGATCAAGAAAGAACTGCTGCTATTTTTATCTGGTGCCACTTATTTTTCAAAAAAAAAAAAAAAAAAAGAGAGAGAGAGAGAGAGAGATGGCACTAAAAAAGACATTGTGTAAAGTACTATGAATCCTAGCCACAGTTAGGCACACCATCAAACCAGATGCCCAAGTTTTATATTAACTAACTCACAGTGGGAAATTTGGCTGCATGCTACATAGAAACTTGGTTCTTGAAAAATTGTGAGCAAATTAATGTTTTTATTCAAAATCATAGCTTTTTTACCCTTATTTAGGGGGGATGCAATTAGACCCATGTAAAAATTATGAGTCAATGAAATTCCATATTCCTGGGATCATTTTCATCATCCTCCCCCTTCTCCATCTCTTATTCTCTTTCTCATTACTCCCATTCCCTTGCTTCACAAGCTGTCATTCATATATGGCTCATGTGTGTGTTATATTTTATTGTGCTTGTTTTCCTTCTATGCATGAGCATAATTTTTAAATTGGGGGGGTAATTATAAGGGAAAGGAAAATCTACACATGATGATACATGCCAAATCCAGCCCACTGTCTATTTTTTTTTTCTGTATGCTTCTTTTTTGGAGAATTAGCCATGTGCATCCATCTGTATCATGCCCATGGGGCTGCTTTCAGTGCACTGGGACCTTAAGGAGTAATTGCAAGACAGACTCAGGGTCTCCCAGCTCTGCCTATTACTTTCAAGCTCTTTACAGACCTAGTTTTCTGACTCCTGCATTAGGATGTTAATGACTGTAACTTATAACTTATGCCCGTTACCCATTCTCTAATAACCCCTAAACTGAGCATCTCCTAAGAAACTATTCAAGAATCTCTTAAAATATATGCTCAGGGAAGAATGGATGGTTTTAATGGCATGTACATCGCTAGATCCTGCTTTCCCTGCTAGCCGGCTCTCCATCATGGCTTTACCCACCCACATCAGCCCTGATCATGTTCAGCCGTTTGCTTTTTGCTAGAGTTTTGGATGTTAAGTGAATTCTTTTTGTTGCTTAAATACATATTATTGATTTTTATTATGAAGGACTTCTCTTCAGATTCTTTATGTGCTTTTGAGTTTTTCATTTTTTTTATTATTTCTGAAAGTGACTGTGAACTATTTCGCCATATGTATATTGATGTGGTTGTCCTTTTAGTTATGACTTTTGGTCTGTAGGATCTCTCACATATTTTACCAAAAATTCTAAATGAATTAGGACACTGCTATCCATTTATTAATTTTCTCCCTTGTGTCCAATATAGAAGAGATACGCTTTTCTGGAATACCAATGCTAAATTAGAGTAGCTGTTACTATCATTATATCAAATTATATTATATATAGTTATATAATATTATACAGAATATAGTGATAAGTGTAAAATGTCATATTATTATTACATTATTAGTATATCATTATTAAAATGTAAAAACCTAAACTATTCTAAGTAAAATTTTTCATTGATTTGCTTTTATTTTCAAATGATGTAGATTAGTAATTGATTTGATTGGAAGTAAACAACTTCCAAATAATTGCAATTATTGGCCAAAGCCTACAGAAAGCATATAGAAGATCAGTAGATACATCCTTATGAAAATCAAGGCCTATTTGTGTTATCTGAACATGGATCATCTGTACATGGAACCTAGTGTATACCTACCTGTACTATGTGGAATTTGAGTTTTGTTAACATGTATGGCAAATGGTATTTCCTACTTGTTTTCTTCCACAGCTGTTCTTCCCCAAACGTAAAATGCAGCTCAGAGATTTGGGATAGTATGAAGAGCATACTAATGTACCAAACGTTGAAATGGTTTACTTGCCTTAAAAAAAAACAAACAGGAGAGTGGTTGGGAGGTAATTTGAAATAGGGGAATTTTGCCACATCTGTGTCCTAGAGCCCGTGTAAAGGTACACGGCCTCTAAGGCTGGGGATTGGTGGGAGGTGAGGATGCTGGTGAAAAGGCACAAAGCCAAAGAGATGTGGACTAAGGTTGACCAGGTCACTTATGAACCAGAACTCAGGAACAACAGTAAAGTGAGCTCCACATCCAATCACGCTGGGTCTCCCTTCTGTTTATTTGCATAAGTCTGCTCAGGGCTCAAGTCTGGCAGCCCCTGTTACACCTCTACTCTCCATCTCTTCCCTCTTTACCTCCTCTGCCTCCCCAGGGTACACATTAACCATCTGCTAGAGTCAAGCCTCAGGTCTGACATTCTAGGGATTTAATAGCTATTAGTTGAAAAATAAGTGTGTCAAATTTCACGAATTGGCTGTAGAATAAAGGAGAAAACTCATGAAAGTAAAATGTCAATCCCCAAGTGTCCAGTGGAGTATTGTTTTCCAAGTGAAAGGCTGGAGGTTCAGTGTCTTTTTAAAAATCATAATAAAATGTTTGCTTTTCAACACCAAGGCTGTCAAACTAGACCTTCTGGGACATTTTTCCCCATTCGGAGTAAAATTTCATGTCATGTTAATTCTTAAAGCAGACTTTTTTTCCTATCAAAAGGTATTTCTTGAACAGCCACTCTTTTACCATCAGCTTTGGATGTTTGAGAAGCATCTAAAACAGACAAAGATTCCTTCCTTAAAAAATCCTAACTCTTAATTAATGGAGACAGATAATAAGCAGGGTTCATAATAAATAAGTCAGCCACGGGTTATAGGCTGAGTTGTGTCACCCTCCCCCCAAAGAAAAGATAGGTTATAATTTGAACTCTGAACTTTAGAATCTTCAAATGGCACCATATTTTCAAATAGGGTCTTTGTAGATTTAATCTAGATAAGGTAAGGTCATGAAGGAGGATGGGCCTCTGTCCAATACAACTGGTATTTTTATAGGAGGAGGGAAATTTGGACACAAGACACATGGAGAACATCCTGTGAAGACCCATACAAATACAGAAGGAAGATCATTCAAGTGAGGCCAGGGTCAGAAATTGAATCTACACATCCCCAAGCCAGGGAAGGGCTAGAAACTGGAGAAGATGAAGAGGGATCCTCCCCAAGCACTTTAAAGGACAGCATGGCCCTGCCAACTTTATTTCAAATTTCTAGCCTCCAGAACTGTAAAATAATATTATATATAGTATATAAATAATCTATATAACATATATATATATATATTCATGTTAATCATAAGAAAGTGTTTGCTTTTCAACACCAAGGCTATCAAACTCGAGATTCAGGGGCATTTTTCCTTATTCTGAGTAAAAATTCATGTCAAATTAAACCTTAATTATACATATTTTTATATATATATATATATATATATATATATATATATATATATAAAATACTGTTATAAGCCATTCAATTTTGAGTGGTTTTTTATAGCAGCTTGAAAGAACTAATATGGCATGCATACTAGAAATTCATAAATGATAAGCAACAAAGAAAAAATAGAGAAAAGTAAGAGAAAAACCAGAAATAAGGTAGAACACTCAGTAGGGCAGTCAGTGTAAGACTTCTTGTGACAATAGCATCTGACACAAAAGTGAGGATAGTAGCCCAGAGGTCATTTAAAATAAGGATATGCAGGCATGGAGACTGCTGGACAAGAGTTCAACATTTTGTAGCTGAAAGGACTGAGTATAAGAGACATGAAATGGAAACATGGATTCTGAGGGCTCCCAGGTCAGATTATGGAGTCTTGCTGGCCATGTAAGGAGCCTAGAATTTTGAGATGGGGTTCAGTGGTTGGAGTTTTTTGAGGAATATGGTCTTTTTTTTTATATTTTAATTCAGTTGTACAACTTCTATATTGAGAGTAGGGCATTGGAGACCGGGGAACCTTTTAAAACCCCACTGAAAACTAATCTGAGCAAGGAATGATGAGAGCTTCAGCCTGAGAGGCAGCCAAGTTTCTGATGAGAAGAGACAAGATTCTGGATGGGTCTTAAAGGTAGAGACAGTGCAATTTCCTTACGGACGATGTGTGGTTGATAAGAGAAAGAGAGCAGTCAGGGAAGGCCCTGAGGTTTTGAGTTTGGCAACTGGCTGAGTGGAATTGCCACAACATAGAGAATGTGAAAGCATACAGATAAATTATATCATGGATTTCAGTTTTGACATCTTGAATCTGAACTACCAAATAGATATAATGTCAGTTTGGGGGCCAGGAGGAAGCAGTTGGCATTCTCAAACACAAGGAAGAGAATAGAACAAAGGGACAATCCCCAAGGTGTGGACAGGGTGGAGGGAAGCCCGCCCTGGGCCAGCCACAGTGGGCAGCACTCAGCATGGTTCACTCCCATGAAGGGGCAGCTGAGGAACCAGGGCTGCGGAGGGAAGCCCGAGGAGGAAGACAAAGGGAAAGTCAGGCAGGAGTTATTGTATTCTCTAAGGAGAAGCAACCAACTGCACTAGCGGAGGGCAGGAACACAGCAAACATTCTGACCTCACATCCTCCAGTCCTAGATTCTTCTCCTCGTGCCTCCCGTGGGTGGAAATAAGCAGAGAAAGAAAGCCAGCTTCTGAAGTCTAGGCTCCAAGAGGTAGAGCATGAATCTGCAAGGACAACGAAATTTGTCCTGCTGAACACCTTAGCACTACAGTTATTTTTCATGGGTGGGAATAAAAGAATCCAGTAGGCTCCATGTCACCAGATCATCTACCTATCATTTCATATGTTTCAAATGTATGAAATGTCAAGATCATTGTACTGTCATGTGTAACTAACATCTACCTGGTCCTAGAAACATCCAAAACTGGAGACACTTCAGCATCTTAAAAGGATCAAAGAAGAAGGGTTTTGTAACCCCTCTACACAAAAAATTAACAGTTACTCTTCATGTCTTATCATGGAATTCACGTTAAAATTCATCAATGGCACCTGCTAGCTTAAAAAACTTCATAACTTTCATCTAGAAATGATGCTTTTGTTTACCTCTTTTTTCCTGATTACTCAATTTTCTCCCTTTTCTTACCTGTCACATCATATAATGTTAGATGATTTGAAGGGCCTGTTCTTTCAAACCTCCTTGTTCTTGGAATGCTCTTTTCTTTCTTTTCTGAAAGTTCTGCAACCTTCTTCACCAAATATCACTTCAGTATCTCCATTAAAAATCTTTCCCAAAGAGTCTTTATAAGAATCACTCTTCCCAGGAGGGAAGACAGTAGCAGGGAGGGTCACAAGTTCAAGTAACTGGAGACCAGTCCACTGGGAGAGGGAGGTTAAAATCATGCTCTGTACTTGCTGAATAGAGCTTCCATCCCCCTCCCCCAAGTCCACACCAGTGTGGTGGGCCAGTCTGTTTCAGGGGTCCTTCTGTGGTCCTCTATTATTTTATGGTTGTCTATGTTATTTGACCTTATTGCCCTGTCCTATTAGGGATTATTTTTTTTGAGGTGTGTGTTTCTCCATATTACTGTGAATTCACATGGGCTGGATCTGTAGCATCTGCACCTTGTTCTCCATTTGCAGATTTTGTGTATCCAGAGCATCTGGTGCCTCACTATTGAATGAATGTCAGGATGTTGTGTCTACCTTCTGTTGCTCTGTATCTAGTTCCCTTTTTAGTTCCCTTCAAGAAACATAACCACAATACCTGTTATGTTCTGTCTCTTAAAGTACCCTAAGATAAGCTCAGCCTTCTCTTTTCTTCGCAACATCATCTGAAGGGCCTTCGGAAAATATTTTCTCAAATATCAAGACATGCAAAGAAGCTATGCAATACTGGCAAAGTTTTCGTTTCTTCTTTTATTTTCCCTTCTGTTACTTATATGAAGTTTACTGCTAGACTCCAATTGGGAAATTTCACTGTCTGGCCATAAAAAAAAAAAATGCCACATTTATTTTGCCTATTTCAAAATTACTCATTTCACTTTTAAACCAGAGTCATTCTTGTTACAATACAGTAAAGCAAGCAAGATAAAGTCAATCATAACTAGAAATAAAGTCTCTTGTTAAAAATCAGCAATGCTTCAAAAGTGGAGGTTGAGCTTATTTTATTCATAGATGCTTAAAATGACTCCTTGGAAACATGCAGATATTAGAAGATTACGAAATTGAACAAGTTCTGTATCTATTTTGACTTTATAAAAATATATTGATTTACCAATAAGCATGGGACTGGGGATGTAACTCAGTGGGGGAGAGATTGCCTACCATGCTGGGTTCCATTCCCAGCATGACAAAAGAGAAGAAAATGTTTAAGCATGACTTTACATTATGCATCTGTATACATCAAAAATTTTTATTCTGAATAAAAGATATTACCTAGTGCTATCAATTTATATATACTAATTAGTTCTTGTTTATTTTCTTTCTGGAGAAAAATTCTAAATATTCATTATAAGATGAAATAGAAGAAGAAAATACAAGTTCTTTTGCCTCAGTTAATCTGTTAAATACCCTTTAAAAAAAAGCCAGTAAATCTATGTTTGTTATCGATTTTGCTTGAAAATGTTATTTAGGTATACAACAATTGCTTTTCATAGTAGTAGTTAATGCTAAGAATACTGTCTCAAATTACCTAGATTTCAATTAGACCAGAAACTATCTTCTCAATAATGACTGATGTCCATATTCTAATATTGTAAAGGTATTTCATACCAAAGGAAAAGCATCCATCCTTCAGATTGAACAAAATTATCATCTGTATTAATAATTACACTGGCTGGCCCATTACCAAATTGTTAAATAGATTCCCGCCCCCCAAGACATCTATTTCAATCAATATTCACATTTGCCAAAGAAATATGGCTTTTATAAAAGGCACAGTATTGCAACCTTCCTCTGGAGGATTTTGCATCTTTTTAAGGCAAGAAAAACAATAATGCATTCCTAGTAATATGTTGAAATAATAAATTAAATATCAAAATTGCATAGTAATACTGAGCCAGAAAGGGAAGAACTGAATCTTTGCCTCATGTGACAGACAAGCCATGTGACTTCAGCCAGGCTGACCTCCTTTTTGCCATGTTTGCCTAGTGATAACATGGAGCACTGGGGCTAAGTAATACTGAAGACTCTTTCCTGTAAATCTGTGGTCTTTGCATTTTTAATTGGAAAAGAGACTGAATTTAAAAGATTGATTTTGGGTGATTTCAATTATCCAAAATAAAAGAAGAGTCACATAACAATTTGATTTAATGATCATTGTATGGTCATAAATCATGGACGAGTAGATTAAAGCTAAGATCCTATAATTTTATTTTAGAGAGAGGGAGAGAGAGAATTTTAATATTTATTTATTTATTTTAGTTTTCGGCGGACACAACATCTTTGTTTGTATGTGGTGCTGAGGATCGAATCTGGGCTGCATGCATGCTAGGCGAGCATTCTACTGCTTGAGCCACATCCCCACCCCCAAGACCCTATAATTTTTGTGATTATAGGAATAGATATAACTTAAGGTAGGAAAGATCTTATGTTGGGAATGTTAATATGAGATACAAATACCTTAAATGTCTTTTTTATTTGTTTGTTTTGGTGCTGGAGATTGAATTCAAGGGTGCTTAATCACTGAGACACATCCCTAAATTCAATCTCTAGTACCAAAAACAAACAAAAAACCTTGAGACATTTAAGGCATTTGCACCTCACCTCAACAATCCCATGATCTTTCCTACCTGAAATTACATTCATTCCTATAATCAGAGCCCAAGCAAAAATTGTAAGGTTTCAGCTTTATTTTATTTTATTTTTTAATTTTGAGACAAGATCTTGCTAAGCTTCTGGAAGCCTTCCTAAATTGTTGAGGCTGCCCTTCAACTTGCAATCCTCCTTCCTCAGTCATCCAAGTCACTGGGAGTCAGTATCAGCATGTACCACCACTCCTGGCTTAATAATTCTTAATCCACTGGCTGACTCTAATATAATTGTTCTGTATTGGGTCATAAATTAGAAGATTTTTTTAAAATTTCAAGGGCTAGAATCAACTTTAGAAAGTTTATCTGACAAAAATATCGAACAAATAAGACTTCTTAAAGACATGCATATGGACACATGAAAGTTCAATAAACCAAAAAGAGTAGGCTAATGTTAATGCATAATACAGCAGAGGAGTCACTACAGTCCCCATCCCCTGACATCTTCCCCAGAGGGAGCAAAAAGTGTATGAACACAACCATGAGCCATATATATAGTACATATTTGTTGACCTGGAATAGAGTAGAATAATATAATTCCTCAAAGTCTTTTTGAGGCCTTAGTCAGAAAACATAAGTGCATTTTGGAATTTGCTCTTGGATACACTTGAAGTTACCCACCAAAATAAAACACGGTCCACAAAGAGGAATTACAACATATTTAACCCTTTGAATTTCCAAAAATGTATGCCACAAAAGGCTAGTATCATTATCATTCAATGAAAAGAAGTCTACCTTTGCAGAATGAAAAGTAAGTAGGATCTCCTGAGAAAATAAGAGGATTTGAAAAGTCCATGTCAGTGGAGACACCAGTCAATACTTTATCTAAATTGAGACCATTGGAGAAAATACTTGGAACAAAATGCCCACAGACATGGGATTCACATCTATACGTGTACATGATATCTATTCATATCGCACATTGTTAATGACCATATCACTTAACAGATATCATATGACTCTATTAACAATGCAAACATTTATTATAACTTGCTTATTCCTGCTTTAACAAAGAATAGGCACGTTCAGAGAAGTGGGTGTTTCTGAGAAATTTCCACTCATGTCTCTTTTCTAGGGAACAAATATCTTTTTTTAAAAAAAAATATTTATTTATTTATTCATTTAGTCAGTCTTAGGTGGATACAATATCTTTATTTTATTTTTATGTGGTGCTGAGGATCAAACCCAATGCCTCACACTTGATAGGTGAGCACTCTACCACTTGAGCCACAATCCCAACCCCAGGTAACAAATATCTTGATTGATATGTTTTTATTCTCTTGTCACATATATTTTTTATTAATTGATAATGCAGGAAGTGATTATTGTAAGGTTTGGATATTTTTTTTTTTATTTTAAGAGAGGATTCTTGATTTAGTAGGTGTCCTGCAGGGCTAGTGTGAAAAATTTGATTAATCGGGACCTCAAATCATATGTGGTAAAGCTATGTTATTGGAAACTGCTCATCCTACTCCCTAATAGAGCTTTGAATACTGGTTACCATCCCTTATTGTGTTTAAATCAGAAAGCAGTTACTTGCTGGTAGACTTCTTCTTTAACTACCCTTAAAGTTTGCTTATAAAGATAATTGCTACCAATTTTTAGGCTAATGGTGGCTCATATCATATCCCTATTCAGACAGACCACAAAAGCAATAAATTCTTTAAATAACATATGCATTATGGAACAAAGAGAGATAAAGCTCACCCTTAAGAATACTTAGAGGAAAAGTGGTCTAGAAAACAGATGAAAGCTGTGATTTTTAATTCAAGCATGAAAGTTTTGTATCTTTTCCCTTTGGAGAAAAGCCTCAATTTTAAGGCCCCACAAATAGTCAGCAAGGTACATTTTTTTTTCCAATTTTCCAGATGGAAAAAAAAAACTGAGTGGGGTTAAAAGCCTTGTTTAAAGCTAGAATGAAGGAGAAAATGAAAAACCAGACATACAGGTCCTTCTCTGTAGTACTGTCTTTCCAACTGCAAGTAGGGAGAGCAGCTCAGCAAGCTATATTGTCATGTCTGTGTCCTTTCCAGAAATGTCTTATCACTTACATATTTAGAATAGCAATTTTGAGACCCTGCAAGGTGTTCAGAAATTTATTATGAATCTAATGGCAAGCCCTACCAATTCTAAAAATATAGATAACTGTCCAGTCTCCTTTAAAAAACAAAACAAAAATCTCCCTACATAAAAAGGATTTTTCTCCTTGGTTAATTTTGGAGTAAATTATGTTGATAAAATTATGGTAACAAAGAACACCCATGGCTCTTCTCATCATTAGTTACATCCACAGCATCTAATTTATATTATCTTCTGTAAAACTCTCAAAAATTTTCAAGGTAAATATGATAACCACAAGATAGAGAGTTGCTCCAATGCAGCCTGGTGTGGCTCAGTGACTTGTCCAGGTTGAAGAGCCTGGTCGACTTCAGAGCAGGTACATGAGGACCGCACAAAGCTACACAGTCTCCTATCCCCAAAAAGTCAGTATTGGCTCCTGTGTTTACACTGGCTAATAAGGCCTATGAATGGACTCTATGAATAGACTTTATGGAGAGTTTTTTTTTCCTTCTTTAGAATATAAAGTCCATAAGTTTGGGAATTTTTGTTTTGTTTCCTGCTATATCTCGAACACCTAAAAAAAAAAAAAAAAAAAAAAAACCTAACAATGATGCTTGACAAATAGTTATTGCCAGAACAAGAAAAATTCAAATGCAAAATGGTGATTTCAAATTACCTAGATAATGCACCTGATTACAGTATACATTTCCTAACTGTTTTGATTAATTTCCCTTTGACTACTGGGTACAAGAAAACACTGAAGAATTTATGAGTGGCTTAATCTTCAAAAAACTAATACCCTATTATACACGGTCTTGGATTCATTCATAGAGACCCATGTTAAATTATCCAGATGTAAAATCCCTTTGGATATGACTGATCTCATTCTTCATGATGGCAGAAGGCCCGAAGCATGAGAGAATGGTAGCTGCCATTCTTATTTCTGGTTAATGTTGAAATGACTCTTTCTTTCTCTTATTCTCTCTTCCTTTATTTCTCATTTTTCTTTCTTTTATGAATGGATCATTCTATTAACTGCCTCATTTTACGAAGCACTCTAGGTTTTGTTATAGAACTTGATTTCCAATCTCATCCAAGCTTCTTTGCAAACAGCCAGCTTTGGGAAGCACTTTTGTAGTTCACTAATAAACCCCTTAACCATTGTTGTTTTTACCTTCAGGATCTCCCATTTTCTGTACTGAAGCATTGCTATCCTTCCTGCTCCTTGGAAAAATGTAAATATACTGGGAAAGATAGTTTTCCAGGAAGGATTCTATGCACGTGGTCTCTGAGCTCCAAAAGCCACCACTTAATTTTCCTCTGTGGAAAGTCTATTCAAAATACCAAATAACAGAAAGTTAGTACCATTTGCCTGCCAGCACCTAGGTGTTCTCTCCTTTCTGTGCTCATCCACACTCTATAAGTTTTCAGTGACTTTCTCCACCTCTCTAATAAATCATCATCTCTGAAGATGATATGCCATTGGTTATTTACACATTCAGATACTGAGTCACTTTCCACTCATCTCAGATTTTGAAACAAAATTCTACTTTCTGCGAAAAAAAAATAATTAGTCATTAGAAGACTGGAAACATAAGTCAAATTTGAAACAGAACCGTCTCCAATTGGGCAATTAATTCAAAGAGTGTTAACTGTGACCTTATCGCAGGATAAAGACCCTGATAAAAGCTATGGGATAAACATGAATGAACCTTGGACTTTACCCATGGAGGTTCCTACATGGACAACTCACCACTGTGCATTTGGGGAATTCTGCTGTCAACAGCTTACTGCACATACCTTGGTATCCCAAGTTTTTTCTTATGCTCCAAAATGCAATAAGCCCAGTAACTCTTTTACACCTCCCTTAATGAGATGCATGTATTTTGATGCAGAATTTAGTTTTTATCATTTGACCCTTCCTTTAATGGTCATTTAAGAAAAGATCTAAGTTTCTGGATCTGAGCTTTGGAATCAGATAGATCTTAGCTCCAATTCTGGCTCTTCCCCTTTTAGCTAAGAATCCTTGAGCATGTGACTCAAATACTCTTTCCCCCAACTAATATAGCTATCCTATCCGTTAAGGATGGAATGTGTGGCGGATAGGGTGGCACAAGGCATAAAGAGAATGTGGTTACAACTGTAAAACATAGAGGCTAGCAAGGTATCACCTTCTTTTTGTGTTTCCTTTTCCTCATGGGACATTCTTCTCTCTCATTTTGGCTGAAGAATTTTGAGTAGGGGAGGATAGTGGTGGAGGGTAGAGTTATTTGAACAAACTGGTGCTTTCATTTATTTTCCATCTACTTTTGCCCCACATCAGGAAAGTATGTGCTGTGATTATGCATTTATTAGGAATAAAATAAACTTTGGATGTGGGGTACAGCCGTGAGCAGTTGGAAGCTGCCCTTCAAGATACAGCATGCTGGGTTTCCCAAGTGGGAACCTCCTTAGAGGGAAGCCTGCGGATCAAGTCCATTGATATCCACAGCTTTCATCAGAGGTTTTGACCTGTGTCAGGTCCCATACTCTTGGCTCACATTTCTTCTTCCTCCAAAGACAAAGTTTGCCTTTGAAGAAAACACTTCCAGGGGTTGGGGTTGTGGCTCAGTGGTAGAGTGCTCGCCTGGCATACTTGAGGCACTGAGTTCCATCCTCCAGCACCACATTAAAGTAAAATAAAGATATTGTATCCACTTAAAACTAAAAAAATAAATATTAAAAAAAGAATTGAAAATGTTAATAAAAGAAAACCAAACATTTCCAGCAATATGAAGGGATATGACCCAGGAGCATGCCAGGCATTGAGTTTATGCTGTTTTCATTAATTTTGCCAGTTAAGTGCCAGAAGAATTGTACTATCTTTCTCTTAAAGAGGAAGGAGAAGAAGTGAAATGGTTGAAATTTGACTTTACAGGAGGACCCTGGTGGTTCTGAAAGAACATGGACCTTACTTAATTTGGCACGTCCATATGTGAAATATGGCAAATGTGTCGGTTTGTCTAGGGAATACGAAAACAGATCATCCTATTAATAAAGTTTAACAGAGCCCGTGTGAAGTCTTATCTGCCCTCAGGTTCGAACATTTAAGAACTGCTTTTGATGATGAGTTTAACATAAAATATAGAATTTGATGTGCACTTAATAAAGACCTTGTTATAAAAGGAAAAGACACATTAATGATATATGCATATACCTACATCATATTAAAGTTACAAAGAAATAGACTTATAACTGTATTTCCATATACAATCCTGTCTCTGTGTGCATGTATATGGGCAATTATATATTTTGGTTTATAGCCTTTTATAAACATTTACTTACATGTAATTAATATATGAATAGGTAACTCATTATATGTGTGTGTGTGTGTGTGTGTGTGTGTGTGTGTGTGTATTTGGTGGTTGTGGGAATTGAATCCAGGGCCTTTTGCATGCAAGGCAAGCACTCTACCCACTGAGCTACATCCCCACTGTTCACTGCATATTTTATATATGTATGGGTAGACTTATAGGTAAGTCTGTTTACATTAGTATGTCTCTATAATAAACAACTGCAGAATAGATGCAACCATATATCAATTACTGTGTGCCTAACCCACGAACAGAAAAATATAAAAATATATTTTTGGTATCAATGAGTCTCAAAGTGTGGTTCTATATTAACACAATCAGCATCACGTGGGAATTTGTTAAACCTGCAAATTCTCAGGCACATCCAGGACCATCTGGATTAGAAAAACTGAGGCCCAGCAAGCTGTGTTTTAACAAGTTCTCCAGGGGACTCAGATATACACCTTGGCATGGTTAGCATGAGAATGACTTATATCCAGGACATAATAAATGTTCTTTGCACACATTTTACATACAAGAATATATATATATATATATATATATATATATATATATATATATATATATATGCCCTATGTTACCAAAGAGAATGAATGAATATTTGAAAATATTCATAAATACAAATCCACATCCCATTAATTAGGGATAGATGAACCAGTTGGTGCATTAAACTCTTTGACCTGTAGACAAATTTTGATTTTGTCCCAGCATTGTACAGAACCTGGGCAGTGGCTGAACTCACAATCTCCAAGGCAGACAAAGAGCACAAGAACTAGAGCAGGGCATCTGGGAGGGAAGCCTGTGTCAAGTGGCAAGTCTCTCTTCACCACTGGATGGCGTGACACCATCTTTTAATGTAGCTTATGTTCGATCCTGCATGAGATGCGGGGCATGAGTAAAGCATCCTCTAAGTAGCACTGTTACTACAATTTTGGGGTGTACTGTTTTCAAAACCCGACCTCCATATTTTTCAAAAAGGTATGAAATAAAAACGGTTGCGAAGATAACTCAAAAGAGTAGAGGGCTTTATACCATGGTACTAGATCTTTTTTTTATTAATTTCTAGCTCTGTCACTGATGGTTTGATCTTTGTATCATAGGTTTTATTACAAAAGTGACTGTTTTACTCCCATGATTTTCAGAAGAGCATGTACACATGCTATATATCCCCCTCAGTTTAACATATCTCCATCATAGCTCTTATGGCTCCAGAAAGACTTAGAACTCTACAAATACTCATTCATTTCAAAATATTCACTAACTTCTGAGTAAGATCTAAAGACAGCCTCTTTCTCCAGGCTGTGCCTCTCTGTGTCTCAGGCATTTCATCAAAGAGGTTCACATCCTGAACTCTAGCACTGTCACTGTGACCCAGAAGATGAGTCCAAGCTTTAACAACTTGCCCCTCCAAAATGTCTTGTTCTTTCTTCTCCAATTAATTTTCCATACTCTCACCAGATTTAACACAGAAAAATACAGGAAGTCCAGTTAAAGCTGAATTTCAGAACTTCAAAATAGTATTTTATACACACACACACACACACACACACACACACACACACATTATGCAAGATTTAGGGCATGCTTATACTTTTAGAAAACATTATTGTTTATCTGAAATTCAACCATGCTTTATCTGGCAAACCTTATACCAGGAAAGCTGCTTCCAAATGCTAATCTAATCACACCACTCATCTATTTAAAGCTCCTCTCTCCACAAAGCTGTGGAGGCATATATGGTCTGTTTGGAAGTTGCTCCTTCATACATTTCTAGATTTATCCTCACCCTGCTCTTAAATATGGAAATCCACTGTTCCTATCATTCAGCCAATGCTTCAGTCCCCCAAACACAACTCTGCCATTCTAGTAACTATGTCTTTATATAAGCTCCTCAGGACCATGCCCAATGCCCTACCATACTCCTTACCACTTAGCCAATGTATGACTTCTCCAATGTCCTCCACGTGCCCTGGTCTCATGGTTTTCCCTTCTTCTCTTTGTCATAGAACCTGAGCATCTATCTCTCTGAGACTGGATAATATAATCCATTATGGTTATGTATTAATCTGCCTCTATCTAAATATGAACATCTTGGGCATATGTTTTCTTTTATCCCTTTGTGCCCCCAGTCTTTGGGAGTTTCCTTGAACTTTCTGCTAAAAAAAAATTAGATTTTGAAAGAAAGTCTGAATAAATTAGGTCAATCTCATTATCATCTTTTCTAAGGCAAACACTAGGGACATTTGGGAGTGGCAATGAAGAACATTAACTATGTTTTTACCCATTACCACATGAGAAAGGATCAACTGTGGTTTACTATTTGATTGAATTGATTAATACCATGGATGATGCTCTCTGAAAGTAATATTCAACTGAGCACATTCACGATGACAGAAATGTAACATTAGCTGAGTCTACTGTATTTAACACACTAAATGCACATTTCATTTTTGTAAGATGTGAATATATTTCAAGGAAGATAGACATTTTTACTACTTTTCAAAAATAATTAAAAGAGAGAACCATTAAGGTTTTCAAGGTTACCATAAAATAATTAACAGAGAATGTGCCTCTTTTTAGCTGACATTATAACATAGATCAGAGAATGCAAATTTTGAAACAATACTTTGCTTCTAAACATCTATTTCATTTATTTGTAAAATTGCTAATTATTTGTTAATGGAATGTTTCCTAAATGCCACTGTGCCCAGTGGTAAGAATATAGGAAGCACTGGCCATAGAGAATAATAATCTAAATCATCCTGATGTGTCAGATAGACTTCCCAAGAAAGAGAAGTTGAAGGACCAGTACAAACTGTTGAAGGACCAGTACAAACTTCAGATTGAACAAACAAAATGCAGAAGATCTTCCATGCTGAAGGATTTTCTTGCTACTGATGAGAATGAAGAACAAAAATCCTACATCAATTTAGGATTATATGTATGCAGAGATTCTATGGTAAGGAGGGCAAAAATTATGCACAAAATCTGGTATGTGTAAAAGTGAAATAACATCACTATTATGGAATGAAATCAAAGAAAATTTCTGACTGAAAGAAGAAAATATTATCAAACTTAGGTAGAATAGAAGAAATGAAACCAGGTAGAAGTGAGATTAAAGGCAAGACAGGAAAATATAATTTTAATTTAAAGTTCCACATGCTTTTTCAGGGCTTCCATTCCCAATATAGTCTTTTTGCTACGTCTGTCACTTTCAAATTTCTGGGAAATATATAAGTCTTGAAGTTAGTGTAAATTCACCATTTATGAAAATTATCTTGTGTATTGTTTATTCGATTAAACAAAGACTGATATGATATTTTGAGAAACCCATAATTTAGGGGACTTTCCAGCATTATGTGTTGATCAGAAAACAGAGACCATATTAGCTAAGGATCCTGAGAATGACCAGACAATGATAAATTGTCTGGAGATCACCAAACTGATATCATCCACACATACCTTCCCAAACCCATCCAAGTTTCCTTTAAAAGAAGATCTGGGAACCTTCAAAATCTGCCCCTCATTCTCATGATGTCCTGCACCCTTCCTTGAGTGTATACTCCTTGCTTTCCTAAATCAGTCTCTGTGCCTCTACTGAGCCTTGCTGGAATTCTTTTCTGTTATATATGTCAAGGACCTCCGCTTAGACAAGTCTCAATTCACCCTCTCCCTGGGTACCTCACAGGATCCTCTTCCAGAGGATCTTTGTTTCTTCTGAAACAAAACCAAGGTATAATTGGTGTTAAAGACATGCTTGACTTGATCAATACAAACATTAAGTTTTATGGATAATTGAGGTCAAGGTGCATTTAAGGAGGAGTTACATAATTGTGTGTAGAGACAATTATCTTCTATATTCTTTGAAGAAAATGTGAGGATGATATTTCCAGTTTTAGTAAATAATATCAAATAAGAAACACACATGTTTCTCTTTCTGTCACAGTAGAAGAATTAGTTTAAGGTACTGGAAGTTTGCTTCCAAGTCTGATTCTTTTGATAAGGAATCATATCTGAAAAGACTGTTAAATCTACTTTTCCTTAGTTGATGATCATTAAGCCTATGAGTCAAGTCGAACTACTCTTACCGGTTTGAATGACTTTCTTTCTAAATCATTTTAGACTCATGACATTCCCTTCTATCCCATTGCTAACTCTGAAAGTCAAAATGTCTAGAGCTGGGAATGGCTACTGGTTAAATCAAGATTGAAGGGGAAGAAGAGAGAATTCTGCTTGATTTGTTAAGTCAAACTGCCATATAACTAATACTCTATCCTACCCCCACAGGGGTAAACAATTCCATCAGATAGGTGGAAAATATATATACCACGTGTGATATCTCTTCTAAGATTGCAGTGATAATCTTATTCACCACAAGCTCATGATGTAGACAAGAGACACAGTATTTTCCTTTGCTAGATAAAGAATGAATAGTGCATGTAAAAGGATGTAACTCACCTACACACTATTACAGAGGGCAGATCAGAACCCAGACTGGAAGAAAACCTATGTCCCATAGTCCAGGATGATTCTCATGTAATTCACGGGAAGACTTTTCTCACCTGACTCATTTACTAATCAAGTAGCTTTAAAAAAAGAGAGAATGAAAATATATTGGGGAATATGTAGCTCACTAGGTGGAAAGAAAGAAAAAAAATTAAAAAGGAAAACAGGGAAATGTGGATATGATTTGCATATGGGCAAAACATTCCTAGAATATCTTCATGATACTTAACACACCATATTGAATGCTGTATTTCCCCAGCTTGAATATGTAAAAGGGAAGGAATTCCTACACAATATAATTTGGATTCATAAATATCATAAAACCACTCATTTTATCTTAATTTTTTTTATAATTCTCAATTGACCACAAAGCAAAGTGCCACCTCTTTTCTATGGCTATCCAAAGAAATATACAGGGTTTTATAAAATATATAATATTAAGTCTAATAAAAATATGAAATTAATGTTTAAATTAATTAAAACATAAAATTGCATTAAAATAGGGTGACAAAATATCCCTTATCTTTTAATATATCAGTGAAAGTGAGTAGTCCTGGCTAGATGAGAAATGCTGGCTTTGCTAAACATCCCCTTCACATTCACTTATAGAAGGGGAAATCATGGTGCCCAGGGGCATCTGTGACCCAGAGCTTCTCCCGTGGAAGCTGCAGGCTTTTAAGAGGCTTGATGCATAAGGAGAAAGAAGTACAAAAATGTAGCTAAGGGGACTCATTCAAAGTGAACAATAAGAGGAAATGAGCTTGCAAGAGAGGGCACTTCCTGTAACTTACAGATCGGAGCTTGAATTATCAGGGGACAATTCTCATTTCCTGAAATCCAGAACTGAGAAAATAATAACATTTCCTAACTCTTAAGTTTTCATATAACACATTTCCAATAGTATTATAATTCTTTAAATGATTTTTATCAATTGTTGAAGTTAGTTATAGTGAGTGATAATAAAACTCATCTGAACTTATATGCAGTTTTAACCTTATCTAAATATTTCTAAACTTCTCATTTTATTTTCAATTTGTGTAGATTTAGGCTTTGGTCCTGGTCAATCAGAGGATGGCAAGAGGGTAACTCAGACTTATTACTGAATCTTTATCATCATCTCTTACTAGCATTTACATTCAGATTACAAACTAGAAGCAACCAACATTTATTTATTTATTTACTTACAGAATTGAGGGCATTATTGGAACAAACTGGGGTCTAAATAAAATATACGTACAATATTAACTTTGATATCACTGATGATGATGGATAAAGAGAAATTAAATGATGGGGTAAAATATCTATTTCAAATTTCCATCAAGTGCTTCCAGAAAACAAGCAGAAAATAGACTCTTGAGAATCATATCTGATGTTGGCCTAAAATCTTTGCTTCTTCACCATTTACAGGAAATTGATTTTCTGTGATGGAAATCATTTCAGCCCTGGAGTCTCTTTGAAGTCCTGTCAAAGACTATTGTGCATTTTCATGCATTGTTTGTAAGCTACCAGAATACACTTTCATGAAATTAATTGTTGCATAAGACACCAGAAGCCAAACACTATTTTTCTCTTTGTATTTACAGTCTTAAAGCTTCCCAAATCGTATCTTTTCATCTTTTGCATTCACTGTGGAATCACCAAATCACAATGGTAGAAAAAGAAAGAAAATAACCATAGTTTTATTTCTTTAAAGAAGCGCTCTCTAGTTTTGATAGAAATACAGAATATGTATTCTGAAATAGCCTTGTCTTCAGGGAACAGAAATAAGCAGATGAGCAGCATCAAGCACAGGCATGGGGCCAACTATTGAAATCTAAAAGTCAAACCTATCAGGAATGCATAGAAATCCTATTAATTCTGCTAAAGCCACAGGGTTTGGATTTTAATAGCTGGAAGTGGGAAATGTATTTGTCTTTGAGTGAATTGGAATAACCAACCCCTCCTTCCACTCCATGCAGCTTTCAGACTGACATTTCATGTAATTAAAGGAAACATCTTCATCTTGAATGTTGATAGCTCCCAGTATTGTAGAACGCAACATCTGATAATAATGCAAGCATGCTAAGAAAAGTTTTAACGTTATTGCTTTGTGATTTAAAAGAAAACCTTCATATATTTTTCCTAGATAAAATTGATCTTGGAGTGTATGCAGTCCCATATCTGTTGGAAGTTAACAGAGTGAGCACAGACAGACTCTTGTGAGTGAAAAGCCAGGAACAGGGCTCTAGTGAGGACTGAGGACAGGTGGAGGGGAGTGCAACAATCATTGAGGTCTCTCTCAAGTTCTTTGTTCTTCTTCAAACTACTTGCTGTTGACATCCATTTATGAGTTCTATCAATCTCTTGATAATAAGCAACTATCAAGATCTCAAAAGGGAAAAATGTGTGAATATTTTGTTTTTGGTAGGGTTACCAGGGATTGAACTCAGGAGCTCTCAAAAATTGAGCCACATCCTCAGCCCTATTTTGTATTTTATTTAGAGATAGTGTCTCACGGAGTTGCCTAGTGCCTCACAGTTGCTGAGGTTGGCTTTGAATTTGGGATTCTCCTGCCTCAGTCTCCCAAGCCACTAGGATTACAGGTGTTCGCCCCAGTGCCCAACAACATGTGCGAATCTTAAAAGCAACTTTTAAGTTTAGCCTCGGGAGTTAACAACAACAACAACAACAGAACCCTAAAGTATGAGGTGACCACCACCATCAAAACAAAATGCATTTCAAATCTAAGGTGAAAAAGAGCAAAGAGTCTCTGAGAGACTGAGACCAAAATGAACTTGTAAGCTTTAGTGGAATATAAGCTAAATCATAGTTTCCAAGAGCACATTAAAACTGTAAAACTAAATAATACGTCTACTAAGGAGATCTCAGCACGTGGGAACTGTCAGTCATTCCCAAATTTTAGTAAGATTAGTCAAACTAAAATTAGATTGCCCTCTCCAGTGGATAATCCTGGCAACTAAATGAGAATATCAAGAATATGGATCACATCTAATGGAAAACAACATTTATATTTAAAAGTGAAAGAAATTAGATAGTAAGAAATAATGAATTGATTTTATAGCCTAGCAGACGCTTGACTTACGGTGTTAATTTTTACATATGTAGCGTATTCAATATATAAAAGAAAAACACCATAAAGGAGAGTTGCTTGATATATATAGTAACCCTGTCATGACAAGAATGGATGCTGAAGAAAGTTAACAAGGAAAAAGTAAACCATGAACAAAACAAAATAAATACAACTAAACAAAAAATTAGTATAGAAAGTAGAAATTGTTATTTTAATTCAGTCATCTTACCCCGGATGTCTCCTTGCTGTGAGGTTCTCTGGGAAGTGTGTGTGTGTGTGTGTGTGTGTGTGTGTGTGTGTGTGCATGCACATGTGAGTGTGCTCAGTACCCATAGGCACACTCACAGCAGAATGAACATTAATTAAAATATCTACCTTGTGCCCTGTGTTGCTCATGTGTTCATTTATCCATTCTCCCCATATACCAGCATAATTAGGGGATCTTGACACATTTTACCTAGAGGAAAGGGACAATGATAAAAGGAAGAGATGGTATATCAATACACATGCATTTCAGGTAGAAAAGGCAGGATTTGATTCCAGACCGATTTGATCTCTGTTTTTTCCACCTGTTTTCTAATAGTGAACCCAGTGATTATTTTTGCAGAAAATGAATAGTTGTTTATATATTTAAACAAGAGTGCTGCCTGGGATAGAGAGGACAAAATCTTGAAGAGGAAGGTTACATGAGAGTTCTGTGCTTTCCACTCTGAGAGTTATTTCATTACCAAAACCAAGGCATGTTGACTTCCTTCCCCTTCAGTCATCCAAGCAGTCATGTCCCCCAATAATAAGATGTGGAAGTAATGGTAGTGGCCTTCATCTCATGACCATTCACTGTGATTTATAAGAACTGACCCCCAGCAGAGCATGTGCTGGCCTGTGCAATCCTTCCTTCAGCCCAGGGATGTGGGGAGCCAAGAAAAGATTGGGAAGGAGGGAGAAACCCCAGGAGATGCAAAGGGCACAGCAAGCTCTCCTGAGGACTCAGTGTTCTCAGCCTCAGAGACTTTGAACTAGCATGAGTTTCCATGAGTATAATCTAAAGATATGTTTAGATAATTTTAAGCCTTTTCAAAATTTTTTCAAGAAGAGTCTTACTATGTTTCCTAGACTAGCCTTGAAATCATAAGTTCAAGGAATCCTCCTGCCATTGCTTACTTAGCAACTGGCACTACAAGTACATGCCACTGTGCCAGGCTTTTAAAGTGTTTTTGATGACCACTTAAAAACATGGGAAAGAAAACAATGGAAGTAGAACTTAGAAGAATCAGGATGCTGAATTATAAATAAGTAAGCTTTAATAAACATGTACACATAGATTCCACTTGTGATAGATATATTTGCAATTTATATGAAATATTAAGTGTGTGTGAATATATTTGTATATGTTTACACATAGTATATATACATTTTTATATGAAGAAATTGTGTGTATCCATATGTGTGAGTGTGTGTATGCGTGTATGTGTATAGATAGATAGATAGATAGATAGATAGAGATAGAGATAGAGAAAGAGATATATAGAGAGGAGAGAGATTAAAAAACACAACAGCTTGGTGCAATGGTGCACACCACTTGTAATCCCAGCCACTCAGCTACTTTCAAGGCTGAAGCAGGAGAATCACAAGTTCAAAATAAGCCTGGGCAACTTAGAAAATCCTGTCTCAAAATTAAAAACAAAAACAAATAAGGGCTGGGAATATATCTTAGTCATACAATGCCTCTGGGTTCAATCTCCAGTATCATAAAAATAATTTTTAAAAAAGAAAATAAAAAATAAACAGAACAAGGTAAAGACCATGGTATAAAGTCTGTCAAAATCATTAGTATTCAGTGATTTAATTTTGTAGGGGGGGGGGTTACATATTTTCTAACTTTTTTATGATTTATGAACTTCTAAACTGAACCCATGTTTACTTTTATAGTCAAACAAATATAGAAATATTTTAGTATGTACTTCATAACTTGTCCCAAACTCAGAACAATGTCCATATCATGGTGTATACGTTTTGTGATTCTCTTAAGAATTTGTACCATTTTCACAGCTGTCTTGAGAGGGGAAATTGAGCCTTCTCTACAGGATGTATTTACTATAAGCTCCAGGGATCTAGAAATGTTGAAATGAGAATATATTTGGTCAAATCCTGGTAGAGAAAAGTAACTAGAATAGTCAAACCAGTCATTCCTCAGTCCCTGAACACTGTTGTGTCACTGTGGGTAGGGGCTGTGATTAGGCTTTGAGAACCCAAGTTTAAGTTCGCTCGGGAGACCTTGGCTTGTATCTGAATGAGGGAGGGAGTCATAGTGTTGTTATTTGCTGGGGAGAAACTTAAAACAACAAAGTATGACTGACAAAAAAAGTTTTCTGGACTCTTTTCCTCAGAGAGTCCTGTTTCAGTATGTACAGGATAAACAAAAATGCTTGACCTTTACTGAACAACAGCATGTCAAGGACACCTTGCCCTTCACTCTGGCAGACAGGCCTTGACTCCAGGGAAGCAGAATGTTCCCACCGCCAGAGACAGGAGAAGGTCAAAAGTCTGAGATGATAATGTCAACTGTGTGTGTTGCACGTCCCCTGAGGGCTGATCCAGCTAGGACGCCGATCCCAGGACCTCCGGGAATGCCTGTGTAGCATCAGCCCATAATTCCTATGCTTTCCCATGGCTCTTGGTGTCCATCCAACAGCTGTTGTCAGAAGCCAACCACAATTATCATATCTAGAGAAGAACTCAAATTAGCTACCCATGCCAGGTTTAGGGGGATCTTGCTGTTGCCCCTTTCCATGGTCACAAGCTATGCGATGACAATTTGCAGCTGGTCAGTTTGAGGGAGGTACCATGATTTGTGTGTTCAATAACTAGCAGAAATTACACTTCAGCTTTTTGTCTAACCTTGCTCAAGGAGACAAGAGAGCTTCATGCCAGTGGGCAGGGAAAGAACATTTGCAGAGGGCAGAAAAGCCAACAGGACATCTGAAATTACCCGATGGAAGCCAACATTCTATATCCCTGCTGTAACTCTGTCCTGTTTTGAAAAAGCAATAACCTTCTTTCTATCTGAGTGACAGCCATAGGGGGTTGTTACTGTAGTTCTCAATAACTTAGGAATGAAATGGGAAAAAGAAAATCAACCCACATGGTGCAGGAGGTAGAATGGGAAATGAAGGGTTTTTTTTTCAAATGGGTAAAGAATCATAGGATGCCCCCAAAGCTTTCTGGGTTTCCTACTTAAGAGTGATGAGCCTAATGCTTAGAAAAGTCAGGGTAACTGACACACTGTCCCACAGCTGGAGGGGACATGCCATGGGTCTATGAACACTGACTTTGTGCTTCATCTGTCTGCTTTCTGATGTCATTTGTCTCATTGGGCATATTCTATTTTTTTTTTCTTGCTCCCACCCTCTTACTAATCATTTGTCCTATTTCACCCACAGCACCCCTTCCCCACAAGGCAGGTTGCCAGCACATGCTGGGGAAAAGACTGATATACCTCACTCTGTCCCAACCTTGACCTGACTGTCTCTAGCCACTCAGCCCAACGCACCTCAGTAATGTGGAAGTTCTCCCGAGAAACTCCTATGAAAAGCCCCATCGTTTACCTAGATGAGGGCATCCAGGAGCTGTGGCACCCTTGCCTGCCTTTCCTATAATGGCAGAGGACACTGCTGTGTGATTTAATAGCACCGTCTCCACTGATGTCCCAGGGCGCCACTCATTTGAGAAGCGTCTGCATACAATGCTAATATTGGCAAGATTTCTGAAAAGCTAACTCAGGTACTAAATCATGCCAAATGAACAAGTCAAAGCCGCATTGGGCTTCTCCCAAGGTAACTGTCCTCAGAGAGAAAAGCAAAGGTTATGTCGATGACTGAAACAGAAGTCAACCTAATGCCCTTTCGGGGAGCAAAAAAAGAAAAAGAATATTTAAGACATAGTGTCTGAAAGTCGATTTCTTCATAACTATCTCCATATGCTGCCTGCTTCTCCTTATTCCTGCGGATTACAGGTCACCCTTGAGTATTGCTGTCCTGATTTTCTATCCTACCTCTTTTCCTTTCAAAATGGGAATATATGACCAATTCCCCTGAATTTGCAGTTGTGTGTCAATAGATATACTCTACACTAATGTTCTCCTGGTCAGGGTTTTGCTAGTTATCTTTTTCCACCTGAAAAAAAAAATGAGGCAGATCTATGTGGTGTGGAAAGTGTTAAAGCTTAGCTCAAAAGCCAATTCAAGTGCTCTGGGCACCTAGAAGAGGGGGGCTTTGACCTGTTTCCATCCATGCTAGCTAGAGTCACATGAAGCCTCAGCTTGATTGACAGTTCTGTGTCACCACTTTAACCTGATCCTTAAACCAACCAACAAACAAAAACAAGAACTAATAATTGGACAATGCATTTTTATTATTGAAGCATTATAAATCTAATAGGCGAGGGTTCTTAGATCTTAAAAATGGAATTTTCCGGTTGGGTTTTGCTGGAAGTACACTATTATATTACCAGTTATTATTTTCTAAAAATAAATCACTACATTTTGTCCGGTGTTCCTCCAAAGTTCACAGCAAATGTCAAGTCTTCACGGTTTCTATTCATAACTCAAGAGTCTTTATAGAAACTTTGCCCATATTGAAGTTTTCTTTCCAAAAGGAAGTTCTTTTTTTTTCTTTATTGTATTTTTCCATCCTCCTCCACAGTTGCTTTCCTTTATGGATGAATTGGATCCTTCTTTGTGGATATGTCTACTTGTCCTTTGTGAGTGGATAGCTGCTCAGTGCATCATGGCTGGTGTGTCTATAATCCCTGGGTCAATTCCAAATACAGACTAGCAAGAACCCCAGGACAGCTTGACCCACACAGAGGAAAACAACTTTGCATAGTTACTCCTCAGTTTTTCCACATGCTGCCCTCTCATCCTGTGTGTGAAAAGAGTTGGGACTCTGAGGAAAATTGTCAGTGACCTGTGCCTTCAAGATTTACAGTCCAGTGAAGAAGAAGACATGGTTATGATTCAAACAGAGAGTGCCAAGAAAAAAAATAAGCAAATGAGGCAGTGTGCTGAGTTTTGGAACCATCAGTTTGGTGATTCCAAATGGGCATAGGGATTAGGGAAGAGGTGCACCTTTGGTTCCATCTGATGAGCATGGGGGTTATTAGTTGTGCTATGTGGTTGGTGGGGAAGGTCACATGGAGTGATCTTTTAAAGTTTTGTGTCAACTTTGAAGTGCTACATAGGTAGTTGGCATCCCCAACTCACAGTCAGTATTGATCAGTAAATGCTTAGCTTGTGCTATGGTTTGGACACGGTTGGAGTATCACACAGGGTTCATTTGATCGAAGGCTTGGTACACAGAGTGATGGTTTTGGAAGATGTTGTGGAAACATTAAGAAATAGGGCTGAGTGCAAGTCCTTGGGTCACAGGGGGACTTGGTCATCAAAGAGTTTCATATGTTTATCATTTGAGACCCATGTTGTTGAGAAAGGATTATTATAAAAGGAGTAAGCCTGACCCTGCACTCTGTCTGCTTTCTGATTACTGTACTGCAAGTGTTCTGCCATTTGCAATGGGATCATTATGAAGCCTGCATTATGCTCTTTATATTTCAGCCTTGAACACTGTGAGCTAAATAAACCTCTTTGTGAAAAGCTGACTAATGCAGCTCAGTTTTGTGTGAGGAATAAGTTTCAATAAATGGTAATATCTCTAACTATTTTCATTGGTTTATACTCCATCTTTATATACAAAAAATCTTGAGGCAGCTGATAAAATATTTTGCTTCTGCAAAATAGACAGGGCTAAACAAATTCCAGTTGCTTTCTTTTTGTGTTCTTTCTTTTCAGTTCTCACCTGATCCTCACAGAAGATTATCACAGATTATTTATACAAATCAAGAGCATTTCTTTATACAAATCAAGAAGATATTTGAGAATTTTACCATTTTCTCCTCCAACTATAGCAGGAATATTTTTCTCCAAGTTCTCTCTCAAAGCTTACTTCATTATTTAATGAATGAAAGAATTCTGCCCAACAAAATGAGTCATTTGGGTGAAAAAACAGAGGGTTGATGTTTGCCACAAATGGCGCCCGTATAAACAGATTCCATAGTAGCAAAATGCGGTAGGGTGGGAAACATGTTTTATCATTGAAGTTTCCTTTCCTGCTCTCTGAGAGTTCAAGGTCTGTGGAAGCTCTCTTCTTTGCTACCTCACAGTCCATAGACCTTTAGGGAAGGATCAAAGTCCTGTCTACATGAGAGTATAAAGTCTAGATTCAGAGCCCCAGTGTTCTGTTCCCTAATAAGATTAATAATTTATAGTAGGAGAAGCAAACCAATTATGATAAGTTCACTAATATATGAATGCACTTTATATAGCAGTGTTTTAAAATGTTTATAACAGTTTTATAAACGTTTTGTTCTCCTGCCTCTTTTATAGCAAGGAACTGACTTTTCCCAGGTCATGCATCCAGAAAAATCCAAGAAGTACAATGACAATGCTTCTTCTTCTTTCTGTCTTTCTTCTCTTCCTGTTACTTTTCCTTTCTCTTTTCTTGCTACCTTTCTTTCTTCCTGATTGACATCAATGTTTTGATTCTCTGCTTTGTCCATACAGGACATCAGAATCTCCTTGTCTTTCTTCGGCAAATTTGAGGCATCAAGAATGGGCACTGGAAAGGGAAGATAGTTCTTCGTATCTGTGACCTTCCATGGTCTCTTGTAGTCTTATTGGGCTTTCCCTCAGATTCTGCAGAGTAACTCTGACCAGGCATGGATGCAGCTCAGTTGTCCTTGAGGTTCTGTCTAGACAGGCTCTCTGCAAACAGCCGAGCAGGAGACCTAAAGAGACAATCTATTCTGCAATGACCCTCCATTATTTTCAGAACACTAAGGAGAGTACATGGTAATGGAATCAGTTTCTCCGCATAAAACCTGCTGCTTTCTGCATATGCCTTTAAAAAAAAAAAGTGAGAAAGTCACTTTTTGTTTCAGAAAAACAAAAGTGAGAATCTTCTTTAAAAATTGTCCTGTGTTTTTACTTGCTATCTTCCGATGGTAAGTGAAGCTGTAGTTACCAAGTAAAAATGGAGCATAAAAGAAAATTTTTAAAAATCTCTTATGGTTTTAAGTCTATAGTCATATGTGGTAATATATGAAAGAGACCAAACGTCAACCTTGAGGGTCAGAAGCCACATTTTTTATCAAGTTACATGTGGTTTTCATCAACATTAGAACTTCACTTAATGGTAACATCTTTAGGAGGCAGGGGAAATCAGCAATGCTGTGTCTGTCTGTATTGATTTGAAGAAATCTCTAATTTTGAAAGAGAGGCATGGTTTACAAATATAATCTGTTAACTTGGAGAATTTAGGGAAGATGGAAGGCCAGAATATAATACGAAAAGGTTAAGAATGAAAAATTTTACATTCATATATGTGAGAGTCAACATGAGCAAAAAAAAAAAAAATATTCCATTGATATTCTACCATGTAGTGGGGAAGACTCAGATGTAACCAAAATTGCCAGTGGCCATGGCTCTGCTGTTTCAGTTACAGACTGCTTCCATTTGTAAACAGCACTATAAACAGAAAACCACAGAAAAACAGAAAAAAAAAACCTAGTAGGACTTGATCTGCCAGCTCTATATTGATGAGCAAAGTTAGGGAGAGGGATTTGAAAAAGTTTTGTGCAAGGACTGAGAGAGGGAGCTGAATCTGCAGCTGAGCCCTTCTTGCATTCAATGACCCTGTTCTCTTTGTCAATATAAATATTCTAATTGTAAATCCTGGTTGTGCCACCTGCTCCTCCTGGTGGGCATCACCACATGGAAGGGAAACTCCAGATGTTGGAAATGGCACTGCTTTTTCTTTTGGAGGTTTCTGTTAATTAGCTTGAGTTATTAGCCCAATAATAGAACTGCCACAGCCATTTAGAATAAATAAAAGGGGGAGTCAATAAGAGAACAAGGTGAAATGGGAGATGGGCAATAACTAGCTACGTGCTCAATCAGATAAGCCTCCAATAGCAACTCCTCTAAGCTGATCTGCTGTTAGAGACCTAATCAAGGCTAAAGGGCAGCCATGCTCATTTCCTCATCTTTGGGTTTTTCTATACCTAAATCCCAGTGTAAGTAAGTGTAACTAGTTCCAAGCTTTAGATTATTAAATGTGATTTAAGCTCTCGCTGGCTCTAATGAGAACTGCATGTAATTATTATTATAAAATCTCCCACATGATGCTTTAATCAGGATTATGGCACATCCGTTTTAAAGAAAACAACAGCCCGTGTAATTCAATCCATGTCCTGTTTACAAACTCACAGATGTTAAACCATAGGAAGGATGGATGATGAGGCAAATCAGGCACATCACAGACCAAACAATTGGCTGTTTTGAGATTTTCTTTTTTTTTGTCTGGATCATTAACATTCATGTTTCAATGAGAAAAATGAATTCTGGGATCAGGAAGTTTGGAGAGTTTCCACGTCCCTATGCCATATTTTTCCTTGCAGTTGATCAAGTTTTTGCACTCACAGTCCTCGGCATGCTCATTCAGGAAAATGGATGAGTGAGTGGGCTGGATGTGAGAGCAATAGGGAGTTGGGAGTTACATCTAGGTGAAGGGCACATGCCTCATGGTGAGAGCCAGTCTCTGTACTGCACCATGCAACTGTTACAAAATAATCAGAGTTTTACAAAGGTCAATCAGATGGGATTTTTATGCAGAAAAGTTTTGATTTAAAATATAGAAAATAATTTACATGTATTTACTCACTGACCACAAATAAAGCCATATATCAGTTTGGGACTTCTACTCTAAACCATATATTTTTCAGATGAGTTACCAGGCTATCGGGCTCTCCTTCCTTCTCTCTCTCTCTTCTTTCATTTTTTTTTAAAAATACATTTTTCAATGTCTACTTCACTGAAAGAGAATTTGTGTGGAATGCATTAGTGAAAATATCAATGAATGTATTTGTACCAAGGAAAAATGAGTTTGGCCAAGAATGGAGATACAGACAGATAGTTACAGGAGGGGAGATAGATGCCTTCAGGTTCTGCCTGGCATCCTTTATCCTGTAATAAGCAAACCTTGTACGTTTTGGTGAAACAATGGTGGAGAAAGAAGATTGCAGGCGTTCACTTGGCAGAACACCTCAAACCATTGAGAACCTGGATATTTAAAGTGATGATTTATTTCAAATGCATTGGGCCAGGAGCCGAGAGAAAAGTGCTTTTGCTGAGAATTCAACTATCTCACTTTTTAAAGCACAGAGTACATGGCAGACAATTGGGTGAAAACTATAGATATGTAGTTTTTACATAATCTTCACAAACATATCAGGTATTTCCATTTTATAGAAGAAACTGCATCAAATAGAGATTAAGGGAATCAATCCAAAATCATTCAGCTACTAAACTATATTCCCTATATCTTAGGTGTTGCCCTATGTGGTTTTAATTCTTAACAACAATCATGTAAGATGGGTGATATAAAATTTTGCAGAGGAGTAAAAAAGGATTTGCTTAATGCACAAAATCCTATATGAAGCAACAGGGTTCATATCCCCACTAATATGAATGGGATTCATATCCTTTATAAGCCATCCTTGCCCAACCCTATTCTCCCTTTCTATCTGTTCCTTTTGGTATTTCAACCACTCTTGCTTTCTTACAGATCCACCAGTAAATCCTTAATATTAATCCTTAATATTAAGGATCCTTAATATTATGGACTGCCCATTCTACTTAAATTTTCTTTTCATACATCTTGCTCACTCTCTCTTCATTTATGTGTGTGTTCAAATATAGCTTACTCAAGGAAACACTTTCTTTTGAAAAAAAAATGTTTATGTAATATAAAATAAAGTCCCTGAGCTCACCTAGGTTTATTTCTTTTTCTAACCTGTAGAGCCATCTAAAATTATGTTATGGCTTTATCTACGTATTTTCTTATTGCCTGTATCCTTCACAGGAGTCCTATTCCATGAAGGCAGGAGTATTGGCATGCTCACAGCTGGACCACCTAGAAGGAGGTCTATAGAAATGGAACAGAGCACATCTCTAATGAGTGGCTGAATGACTTCTAGGACACAGGCACATTGACTCACATTTGGTGTGCATTATAATGTTGTCAGAGCCAAAAACACTAGCATAGTCACATTTTGAAATTCACTGAAAACAAATACAAGGGATATATACGAGTTAGAACAGAAAAATTTTGGATGGATCCCAGCTAAGTAAACAAAGGCATAGACTTAGGAACAAAGACTAAAATGATTAAGCCATGAGTGGTGTTAAGAGAAATTTTAGTTCTTTAAAAAGGGCATACAGAGAGGATAACTAGAAATCCAAAGAAAAGGGAAATGAGTTCTTCATGGAAGAAAAGTAAATGTTATTTTTCTTTCATTTCCTCTTTGGAAAATGAGATGAACAATGGAATGGAGATAGCTGGGTGAGAATGGTTAGATGTAAAATCTTAAGGGCTGTCAAAGACATAGTAGTTTTTTGCACTATAGATGTAAGAAAAGAATGCATCTCGTACTCAAAATGGAGCTTAAAGTGAGTTTAGCATTGCTTTTGTTAACCTTTAAGGGAGGAAGGTGGTTAAATTGCTTGTTTAATTTCATGTAGAATGAGGAGCCTTGAAAGACAGCATTTCTGTCCTAAAGTGCCTTCATGTGGATCAGACTCAGCCCCCCATGCCTGCTCCTCAAAGCATGCTAATCCCATCTTGACATTTGCAGCAAATGAAAACTCTCTGTGGGTGGGTAGATAAGATGCTTTCTTTCTGAGGGTCTCCAATGGTGGGGACTTGATAAAAACAAAGTAACTACTGCCAAAACTCTGCTTCTGAGGCTGTAGACAGCCTGGCACCCTTCGTAACACCTGGGGGATGGGGAGTTCTGGGCAAAATAGCGAACATCACATTTGGATCACGATACATTTGCTCTGATCTGGTTGTGCTTTTAATTCCTCATGATCCCATTTCTAGATTGCAGTTTTAACCTCTTGTGAAATAAAAGGATGGATGGGCTGAATAAGCCCTGTGGTCTCTTCACAAATTTAAAATTGAATAATTCTAAATCAGTAATCGGTCATAGGAGAAATGGCTTAAGAATGTTCCAGTTAAATAATATGTCAGAGGAATGCTCCCAATAGTACATTGAAGCTCCATATTAGTCAACATTGAAAGATATATTTACTTTAGAAAAAATTCAGTTTTAAGCTGTCTTTGGGATTTCCACCTGGCTAATGATATTCAAAAGTGGGGAGGTACAGAGAAGCAGGAATCGTGGTGGCATGCACAGGAAACCTACCTTGAAGTATAAGCTATTATATGTTTGCTATTCCTATGTTTATTATAGTTACCAGTTCATAAAGACATATAGTAACTAAATTAATTCTTAGCTTACTTTTCAAAATGGGAATAGTTAGTGCTTTTCTATTAATTTTAGATAAAATTCTAGTGTCAAAAATCATTATCATTTCCTTATTGTCATTTCTATTTTTCAAGCCTCATTTCACACTATGGATAGGGGTTGGATGGTAATACAAAGGGAAAATTATGTTTCTTCAATTAACACTAGAGCCATTATTCCCAAATCAGTGGTGATTGTATCTGTATTCTGAGGACAACCTGAGAAAAACTAACCAGTAAGCAAACCATTTACTCGGGACAGGAAGGGTGTAAAGTAGTCATATTTGCCACCTTTATCTATGCAACAACTTACCTTCTTGGTTTTACTTGATTAACTATCTGTAAAGTGAAGATAATAAACGTAACTACCTCATAATTTTGTTTTCAAGGTAAATGAAGTAATACCAGTGAAATACTACAATGTGTGGCACAAATTGAACAGGCCATATAGGCTAAGTATAATTAATGTAGGTTTCAACACTTTTTTTGTTAAAAAAAAAAAATAATAATGCCTTAGCTGGGCCTGGTGGTGCATGCCTGTAGTCTGAGCAGCTCAGGAGGCTAAAGCAGGAGAATCCCAAGTTCAAAGCCAGCCTCATCAAAAGCAAGGCGCTAAGCAACTCAGTGAGACCCTGTCTCTAAATAAAATACAAATAGGGCTGGGGATGTGTCTTAGTGGTCGAGCGCTCCTGAGTTCAATTCCTGGTACCTCCCCCTGCAAAAAAAATAAATAAATAAAATAATAATAATAATAATACTTTTACAAGGAGGACGATCAAGAACAACTAACATATTAATAACAAAAAAAGTACCCTTTTACTGACATATTTACAAGTTTCAACTCTGGTGTCCTATTTGCCATGTAAATAAATGCATGTATTATTTTCTTCAACACTTACGGTGAAAATATCCAACATTTATTGAGTATTTATTATGTGCAGGCTCAGTGCATGAATTAGAACTCACTGTTGGGGATCCAACATGGCGGCGGGCAGAGAAGCTGCGCTTTTAAGGCACACCCAGTGATGGGAACATAAAATCGCAAGGATAACTCTTGGATTCGTCCAACGGAGATTCTTCTAGCAAAATTCCTCTGAAGAAAGACCGCCCGGGAGCTACTAGAATTTTTTTGAAGTGTCTGTGTGACCCGGACGAGCGGGACCCTGCCAGAGACGCGGAATTCCAAAACTAACAGCCACAATCCGCGCACCGCGGACGCAGCTGCAGATCCGTCCACCCGCCCGCAGCCAAAGGACTGGGTCCTGCTAGACGCCGAGACACAGCTTGGCAGGGAGAAGTCTTAAGCCAAACCTCCACAAGCCTGAAGCTGAGGCGAACCAGACCGGACCAGTCCCACCCCTCCCCTCAGACACTCCGGCAAGGAGCCTGGGGCCCGCCATAGCAGAGAGGTGACGTCATCGGAATTCGGCCGCCAGAATTCCTTCCCAGCAGAATCCACTTTAGCAGGTGCGTGACTCCCCATACTGATACAGGCAGCCAGGAAACATCATTGACTTCTCAGGGGTCGTGTCCGTAGGGAAGCAGAGGGGATCCCAGACCCCCAGCCCCACATATCACCAGTGGCAAATCCCGAGGTCTTAGCCACCAGTTTACCACAGCACTGGGGCTTAAAAGGAACACGGGGTGGGGCTGAAGTGTAACTAGACCTTGGGGGAGTCACTTCTGGGGAACAGGACCTGGCTGGTAGACTGTCAGGAGGAAGGGGGTTAAGAGCTGGAGAAGTGAAATGGCTCTGGATTGACAAGTCTGAGAGACCCCCAGGAGACGCCTTACAGAGACAGCTCTTGGCTGGTAGAGAGCAGACGCTCCTCTTGGAGGGCACAGCACCGCCTACTGGAAGAGAGGAAGGTGGATCTCTAAGACTTTAATTTGTCTTTTTTTTTTTTTTTTTTTTTTTGGTGGGGTTTTTTTGTTTTTGTTTTTGTTTTTGTTTTTTTTGTTGTTGTGTTTTTTTGTTTTTAGTTTTGTTGCTGTTGTCGATATTTTATTCTCTCCTTCTTCTCTCCCTGTTCCTTTCTCCCCTTTTCCTTCTCTCTTTCTACCCCATTTCAAGTTTTATTGTTCTTTTCATTCCCCTCTAATCTATCTCTACCTCTAACCTTTTTTCTTTTTTTAACAGCACCCTCATTCCCCTAACCCCCAACTCTCATCCCAAGCATTACATCTTCCATTGCGTGTAATTGTCTAAATGCAAATAGGTGAATATCTCGAGGCTGTCTATAAGACTCATAAATACCTAGCTACTATCAGCACCCTGATCCAATTGCCTGGTAGTATCCACCTTCAGTGGAGCAATCTTCTAAAGTAGCCAAGACATACAAACCATCGTATCACCAGAGCACCCAACCTAAACATATAGTCCTAAGAACAAACAGCAAAACATTATATGCATACAGAACCAAGAAGCCTTATATGAATTGAATGAATCAGATGTAAAGTACAACAAAGCCCAACATTTCTAGGCATAATCCCCCACCACAAAAGAGAGACAACAGAGATATACAAAGCCAAAACAAATGTATAGGAGAAAGCAGTTACTAAGCAGTCAAACAGAGCTGGAAAGCAACGTGAACAATATGAAAAAACAAGGAAAAAAAGGGTTACAAACAATAGAGGACAACCTAAATTTACAGGAGGGCCAAGAAGAATCAGAAACATGGACAGGGAAAGAAATCAAGGCATACCTAATTCAGATGGAACGGAATATTAGAGAAGACATGAGACAGCAAATCCAAGCATTGAAAGTATATTTTGAAGAGGAACTAACCACACAAATTCAATCCGCAAAGAATGAACTTTATCAGGAGATAGAGCTGTTAAAAAAAAATCAAGCTGCAATCTTAGAAATGCAAGAAGCCGTAAATCAGATTAAAAGCGCTAATGAGAATATTACAAACAGACTGGATCAAGTAGAAGTCAGAACATCAGATAATGAAGACAAAGTTTATCAAATTGAAAAGAATATAGTCAAGACAGAAAAGATGCTGAAATCTCACGAGCAATCTATCCAAGAGATATGGGACCTCATCAAAAGACCTCATCTGAGAGTCATTGGGATAGAAGAAGGCACAGAGAATCAATACAAAGGAATGGATAGCTTATTAAAGGAAATAATACTAGAAAACTTCCCAGAGATGAAAGATGGAATGGATTGCCAAATTCTGGAAGCTTACAGGACCCCAAACATCCAAAACCATAATAGACCAACTCCAAGACACATAATTATGAAGATAGCTAACATACAGGACAAGGAGAGAATACTAAAAGCTACGAGAGAAAGGAGGCAGATTACATTTAGGGGTAAACCAATTAGGTTAACAACTGATCTTTCATCACAGACTTTGAAAGCGAGAAGATCCTGGAACAATGTATTTCAAACACTGAAAAATAATGGATTCCAACCAAGAATCCTGTATCCAGCAAAACTAAGCTTCAGATTTGACAATGAAATTAAAATATTTCACGATAAACAAAAGCTAAAAGAATTCGCAGCTAGAAAACCAGCACTGCAAAATATGTTGTGCAAAATATTACAAGAAGAGGAATTGAAAAATAGCGCCCAAAATTAACAGTGGGAGGTATATTAGTAAAGGGGGAGAAAAAATAACCAAAGAGGGAAAACTAACCAATCTAAAATAAATAAATAAATAAACATGACTGGAAGTACAAACCATATTTCAATTGTAACCTTAAATGTTAATGGCTTAAATTCACCAATCAAGAGACATAGGCTAGTAACCTGGATTAAAAAAACAAATCCAACAATATGCTGCCTTCAGGAGACTCACATGATAGGAAAAGACATACACAGACTGAAGGTGAAAGGGTGGGAAAAATCATACCACTCACATGGCCCTCGGAAGCAAGCAGGAGTGGCCATTCTCATATCGAATAAAGTCAACTTCAAACCTAAGGTAATCAAAAGGGATAAAGAAGGACACTATATACTGTTAAAAGGAACCATCCACCAACAAGACATAACAATTATCAATTTGTATGCACCAAACAATGGACCTGCAACATTCATAAAACAAATTCTCCTCAAGTTCAAGAGTCAAATAGACCACAACACAATTATTATGGGGGACTTCAACACACCACTCTCGCCATTGGATAGATCCTCAAGACAAAAGCTGAACAAAGAAGCTATAAAACTCAATAACACAATCAATAACCTAGACTTAACTGACATATATAGAATTTATCAACCCTCATCAAGTGGATACACATTCTTCTCAGCAGCACATGGATCCTACTCAAAGATAGACCATATATTATGCCATAGGGCGAATCTCAGTAAATATAAAGGTGTGGAGATAATACCATGCACCATATCTGACCATAATGGAATGAAACTGGAAATCAATGATGAAAGAAGGAAGGAAAAATCCTGCATCACCTGGAAAATGAACAATATGTTACTAAATGATCAATGGGTTACAGAAGACATAAAGGAGGAAATCAAAAAATTCCTAGAGATAAATGACAATACAGACACAACATACCGGAATCTATGGGACACAATGAAAGCAGTGTTAAGAGGGAAATTCATCTCCTGGAGTTCATTCCTCAAAAAAAGAAAAAACCAACAAATAAATGAACTCACGCTACATCTTAAAACCTTAGAAAAGGAAGAACAAAACAACAGCAAATATAGCAGAAGACAAGAAATAATTAAAATCAGAGCAGAAATCAACGAAATTGAAACAAAAAAAACCATTGAAAAAATTGATAAAACTAAGAGTTGGTTCTTTGAAAAAATAAATAAGATCGACAGACCCTTAGCCATGCTAACGAAGAGAAGAAGAGAGAGAACGCAAATTACTAACATACGGGATGAAAAAGGCAATGTCACAACAGACACTACAGAAATACAGAAGATAATTAAAAAATATTTTGAAACCCTATATTCTAATAAAATAGAAGATAGTGAAGATATCGATAAATTTCTTAAGTCATATGATCTGCCCAGACTGAGTCAGAAAGACACTCACAATTTAAACAGACCAATAACAAATGAAGAAATTGAAGAGGCCATCAAAAGACTACCAACTAAGAAAAGCCTGGGGCCGGATGGGTATACAGCAGAGTTCTACAAAACCTTCAAAGAAGAGTTAATTCCAATACTTTTCAAGCTATTTCAAGAAATAGAAAAAGAAGGAGCTCTTCCAAATTCATTCTATGAGGCCAACATAACCCTGATCCCAAAACCAGACAAAGACACTTCAAAGAAAGAAAACTATAGACCAATATCTCTAATGAACTTAGATGCAAAAATTCTCAATAAAATCCTGGCGAATCGAATGCAAAAGCACATCAAAAAAATTGTACACCATGATCAAGTAGGATTCATCCCTGGGATGCAAGGCTGGTTCAATATACGGAAATCAATAAATGTTATTCACCACATCAATAGACTTAAGGATAAGAACCATATGATCATCTCAATAGATGCAGAAAAAGCATTTGACAAAGTACAGCATCCCTTTATGTTCAAAACACTAGAAAAAATAGGGATAACAGGAACTTACCTCAACATTGTAAAAGCTATATATGCTAAGCCTCAGGCTAACATCATTCTAAATGGAGAAAAACTGAAGGCATTCCCTCTAAAATCTGGAACTAGACAGGGATGCCCTCTCTCACCACTTCTATTCAATTTAGTTCTTGAAATGCTAGCCAGAGCAATCAGACAGACAAAAGAAATTAAAGGCATAAAAATAGGAAAAGAAGAACTTAAATTATAGCTATTTGCGGATGACATGATAATATACTTAACAGACCCAAAAGGGTCTACAAAGAAACTGCTAGAGTTAATAAATGAATTCAGCAAAGTGGCAGGATATAAAATCAACACGCATAAATCAAAGGCATTCCTGTATATCAGCAACAAAACTTCTGAAATGGAAATGAGGAAAACCATTCCATTCACAATAGCCTCAAAAAAAATAAAATACTTGGGAATCAACCTAACAAAAGAGGTGAAAGATTTATACAATGAAAACTATAGAACCCTAAAGAGAGAGATAGAAGAAGATCTTAGAAGATGGAAAAATGTACCCTGTTCATGGATAGGCAGAACTAACATTATCAAAATGGCGATATTACCCAAAGTTCTCTACAGGTTTAATGCGATGCCAATCAAAATCCCAACGGCATTTCTTGTAGAAATAGATAAAGCAATCATGAAATTCATATGGAATAACAAAAGACCCAGAATAGCAAAAACAATTCTAAGCAGGAAGTGTGAATCTGGAGGTATAGCGATACCAGAGTTCAAACTGTACTACAGAGCAATAGTAACAAAAACAGCGTGGTACTGGTACCAAAACAGGCAGGTGGATCAATGGTACAGAATAGAGGACACAGAAACCAATCCACAAAATTACAACTTTCTTATATTTGATAAAGGGGCTAAAAACATGCAATGGAGGAAGGATAGCATCTTCAACAAATGGTGCTGGGAAAATTGGAAATCCATATGCAACAAAATGAAACTGAATCCCTTTCTCTCGCCATGCACAAAAGTTAACTCAAAATGGATCAAGGAGCTTGATATCAAATCAGAGACCCTGCACCTAATAGAAGAAAAAGTTGGCTCCGATCTACATATTGTGGGGTCAGGCTCCAAATTCCTTAATAGGACGCCCATAGCCCAAGAGTTAATAACAAGAATAAACAAATGGGACTTACTTAAACTAAAAAGTTTTTTCTCAGCAAGAGAAACAATAAGAGAAGTGAATAGGGAACCTACATCCTGGGAACAAATCTTTACTCCCCACACTTCAGATAGAGCCCTAATTTCCAGAATATACAAAGAACTCAAAAAATTAAACAATAAGATAACAAATAACCCAATCAACAAATGGGCCAAGGACCTGAACAGACACTTCTCAGAAGATGACATACAATCAATCAATAAGTACATGAAAAAATGCTCACCATCTCTAGCAGTCAGAGAAATGCAAATCAAAACCACCCTAAGATACCATCTCACTCCAGTAAGACTGGCAGCCATTAGGAAGTTAAACAACAATAAGTGCTGGCGAGGATGTGGGGAAAAGGGTACTCTTGTACATTGCTGGTGGGACTGCAAATTGGTGCGGCCAGTATGGAAAGCAGTATGGAGACTCCTGGGAAAGCTGGGAATGGAAACACCATTCGACCCAGCTATCGCCCTCCTCGGACTATTCCCTGAGGACCTTAAAAGAGCATACTATAGGGATACTGCCACATCAATGATCATAGCAGCACAATTCACAATAGCTAGACTGTGGAACCAACCTAGATGCCCTTCAATAGATGAATGGATAAAAAAAATGTGGCATCTATACACAATGGAGTATTATGCAGCACTAAAAAATGACAAAATCATGGAATTTGCAGGGAAATGGATGGCATTAGAGCAGATTATGCTAAGTGAAGCTAGCCAATCCTTAAAAAACAAATGCCAAATGTCTTCTTTGATTTAAGGAGAGCAACAAAGAACTGAACAGGGGGAAAGAGCATGAGAAAAAGATTAACATTAAACTGAAACGAATGAAGGGAGGGAAAGGGAGAGGGAAGGGAAATTGCATGGAAACGGAAGGAAAACCACATCGTTATACGAATCACATATATGAGGTTGTGACGGGAAAGGGGGGGGGAGGGAGAGAATGGAACAACAACAGATTGGGTAGAGAGGGAAGATGGGAGGGGAGAGGAGGGGGGATTGTAGGGGATAGGAAAGACAGCAGAATACAACAGTCACTAATATGGCATTATGTAAACATGGTGAATGTATAACTGATGTGATTCTGCAATTTGTATTTGGGGTAAAAATGGAAAAGCATAACTCACATGAATCAAATGTATGAAAGAGGAAAAAAAAATAATAAAAAAAAATATGTGACGTTGAAAAAAAAAAAAAAACAATGAAAAAAAAAAAAAAAGAACTCACTGTTGTTTAATCTACCTTGTGAGATTTACACAAAGGAATATGCCTAGAAAGATGAATAAATTACCTGCCCAGTTCTGCAGGTCATCAGGGAAACAGGACTCGACTCCAGGGAGCTTCCTCATTGCAATGTCCATACATGCAGTGTACATTTGCTTTTACCATTTCCCTTGTTCAGTTTGTTTTTGTACCTTTTGAAATCTTTTTTTTTTTTTTTTTAAGAGAGTTTCCTTCTATCCTGAGTTTACTAGGTGTTTTAAACTTGTCCTGTGTTTCAAGTGTCATCACACCCAGGAGACATTTTCCAATGAACCCGAATATCTATTAAATCTATCAATGAATTTTGAAAAGATTTTTTATTGTTGTCTGATTTTCATTTGTTTTTCTTCATCTAAGGAAGTGACCATTCATATTTTACTTCTACTTTCTTTTCCCTTTAAAACGAGCACAAAGATGATCATTTTTATAATTATTTTTCGGTAAAGGATGGGTATCTCTTTTCAGCAAGGTGTCCACACTCAAATGAACAAATAGCACCAGTGTATTGACACTGACATATGTCCATTTTGAAATGTCTCCTTCTTTCACTAAGTCATCAAGTAAAGACTATGTGCTTTTGCTAATTATTAATATTGGCTTTTGCTAATTACTAATATTTTGCTAATTACTAATAATGGCTGGGAGTGGCTTTTGTGTGGTCCCTGTCAAAAGTACATGTTACATGGTCAGGCAGGCCTTTCCATTGTTCCTGTCCTCTCTGTCTACTTCACAATTCTAGATGACCGGGATTCTCCAAATACCCAGTCCAATCATCTTCTTCATGTTCATAAGCAAATACCTTCCTACTCATAATAGTGAGTTTTAATATCAGCTTTATTCCTTTTTTAACTGAATGAATGAAACTGGTCAATTTGTTTTCATCTCCCTGACCCTATCTATTAAAAAAAAAACAGATCTCTACAGGGTTGGTAAAATAATTAGAAATAAAATGGCATATTAAGTACCTAGTTATCATCATTTAGTCACTGCAAAAAGAAACATGATATTAGTTTCTTTTATACTGTACAACTCCTTCTTTCCTTAATATTCCTCTGATCTTAATGTTTTGTTTGCCATTGTACATGAATTTTTTTTTTCCTATTGGATTGTTTATAACTTTTGCAGATGAACCCCACAGCCTTTGTGAAATTGGCAGGAGAGAGTACAAACAAACAATATGAGCAAACAAATAAAAATAAATAAATAAATATAGCCTTTTGGTTATGAATTTCCTAAGCCTGTGTTCTCTAGTTATACAATCTGTCAACAGTGATGATTATTTATAAATCCCAAAGAACCAACAAAGTGAGAAATGTAAAATTTAGCACAGGGATTGCCTGTGCAGAAGCAATACTAATTGCAGTCATTTATGTCAACAGCTTACCATTTATACCTAATTACCATGCCTCAAAACTGCATTATGTATATGATTAGGTGCGTGTCAAATTAACTCTGTTGTAAGTTTTATTTGATTATGCCACTATTCTCCACACCTGCATGCTCAGTTTTTATAGTTTGTTGCTTATGTGTCATGGTCAATTGATCTTAACTTAAAAAAAAAATGGAAAATACAGTAAACACTGGGTGGGGAGAAGAGGACTAAAGTTCATAGCATCTACCATCTAAGAGTTCATTGTTAGGCAATTGGAGGGATCCAGACTATGAATTTGATAACCTTAATTTTGCCTTCTTTCTTCCCAACACCGTTGCTTATATTTTTCCATTCCCATAATATGATATTAGTCATCTTCTCCATTAGTCTAAGAGAGTCTAATGTGGTAAAAACCAAACACATTTGGAAATTAGTAAATGTGTATTCAAAATCCTTTGATTTATTTGGTGGGTGAACTTGAGATAATTTTTTCAACTTCTTCAAATAGGAATACTGATCTGCCTGTGGTGGTCAATTGAGTTTCCTCATCACATTCTGGAGGTGCCTCTGGGGATATTGTTGGATGAGATTAAAATTTGTATCAGTAGACAGAGTGGAGCAGAAGGCCCTAGCCCATATGGATAGACCTCATCTGATCCATTGAAGATGGAACAGAACAAAAAGACAGAGTGAGAGAGTTTCTCTCTCTCTCTCTCTCTCTCTCTCTCTCTCTCTCTCTCTCTCTCTCTCTCTCTCTCTCTCCTTACTATTGGTCTTCCCTGCCTTCAAACTTAAACTTCTCACTGAAATTTGGACCATATTCTTTCCTGTTTCTCAGGCCTTCAGAATTGGACTGAAATTATACCATTCAGTTCTCCTGGGACTTCCATCACTGACTACAGATTTGGAGGCTTCTCAGCCTCCATAATCTTGTGCTGACTGTTTAAAAATCTTTCTCTTGTGAATGCAGGTTAATATATTATATTGCAGATTATATCTAAGAAAAAAATTGCATTTGAGAATAATAGTAACATTATTTAGTTTTTGAAAGATTTTTTTAAATAAGTATAGATCTATTTATCCTCTTCCTTCAAATGTATTAATCCCTCAAATTCTTCAAAGCCTGGATAAACTTTTTTTCCTTGAGAATTCCTTAAAAGCCTTGGTTTTTTCATATACATGCACAAACCATTTTCTGATATTTGAGAGTGACTTCAGAGGTGAGATTTTCATTCAAAACAAGATAATAAGCTTCGTGTTCATCTTTTCATAGTTTTCAGCTATATCCTTGAAATGTCACACTGGAGTCACAGAATGTAACGTATCAATCATAGAAGGAAACCTGGGGTCACCTTAACCACCTTTCTTCTTCCAAATCAAGAAAACCAGGACTCAGAAAGGGAAAAATCACTTAACCACTAGCCAAACAGTTGGTTAGAGAGAAAACTGGGATAAAGTGTTCAAATTGATCTTTGCACTGATTAAGGTCAGGGCCTAGAAAACTATGACCTGCAGGTCAAATAGGAACTGCCACCTATTTTTGTAAATAGAATTTTGCTGGGATACAGTCGCATTCTCATTCATTTACATATGGTATAGCCTTGCTGATCTAACAGTAGAGTTAAGGCTTTGTGACAGAGACCATATGGCATGCAAAGCTAAAATTATTTATAATCTGATCCTTTAGAGAAAAAGTTTGCAGACCTTTGATTAAGAAAAAGAACAGTTCCCTAACTTCACCTCATGAAATGAGATATCATCCACTCTTCTTTCATCTGAGTGAATGCAAACAACCAACAACAAACTATGTTTGATGTTTTTGCACTAAGCTTGTTTCACATACCAAGAGACATACACTGTCACATATGCAATGTCAACATTAAAGGAAATTATTTCCATTAGGAAATGTAATGAAAACAATGTGATAGAGCTGTCTCTTAAAGCTACTTCACATAGTCTGTCTCCTGAAGGTTTGCAGTAACCATTAAGGAGTTCTTATTTACAGGACATACCTTGAGAATTGAACTCTAAGATCCTGTGAATACCGAGGACAACTTATTACACTCACCGATGCACAAGCAGTTGACAGAACACATACCTCTGGCACTCCTGTTCCACACTTGCAAGGTGTGATTCATGCCACACTTTCAATAGAATGAAAGACCAACTGATATTCTGGTCGGATACCTCTGTTTGATAAATTTTACCTGTTTATCTTATGGCTAGAAGAAACCAACAACCTATGTCTGGAACAGACACACAACTACTGAGGAAGTGAAAAACAAGTAAAATATTCCTTCATTACAGGAAAAAATGAAATAAAAGTTGTCATAAAGTCACTAGCATTTGTTAGACATGCAAACATGCCTAGTAGAAATAAGCAAATATTCAGCTTTATACATTATTTCATCAGCTCTTTCAATCCCTCCATAATATAGACAATGCTCTCCGAAGGGTGCACTATGGGTTGTCAGTAACAGAAAATTCCAAATTGTCATAAACAGCAAAGGAAATTCATCATCACTTGCTATAAGAAAAGGGACAGTGACTTCAGGATGGTTTAACTGGATGATCAAAAGCATGATCAACCACCCATCATGTACTTTCTCTTATTTGCCCCTGAACATGTTCAACATATCTTCATTTTCTAAGTTGTTAAAACTCATGCTATGACAGTGTCCAATAGAAGAACGTGAGTTGAATATTTTCAAGGACCTCCCTTTATAGAAAGGGACTCTTTCATACTGCTAGAGTTTTATCACGTATCCTTGCGAGAGTAGGGCGTGAAGAGCTGCTAGATCTCCAATATGACCTTATACTTTGGTTCTGGGTTTGGAATAGGATCTCTCTTTCCATCAGCACACAATTGGTTGGAGGAGGGTTAATGCTTGAACACAATTGGAGTTTAAGCAGGAAAGAAGAGTAGGTAGAAATATATTTTGCATAAATTACTAAAGGTGCTTACTGTAGATTCCTTTTAAATTATGAATAATGAGAACTGGAGATGTTATAAAATGTATTCTAAATCATAAATGGGAGTTTTCTTTCTAAAATTTTGTATTTATATATATTTGCCATAGTTTAAATCTGCAACATTCTCTGAAGGTCCATGTGTTATAGCTATATTCCCCAGAATATGCACTATTGAGAGATAGTAGAATCTTTAGTAGCTGAGCCATGATGGAAGGTTTTAGGTTATTGGAAACATGCCCATTGCTCCAGTCAGCTTTATGTAACTTTACTCAAAAGACCTGAAGAGAACAACTAGAGAGAAAAAAGGTTTGTTTTGACTCATGGGTTTAGAAGTTCAGTCCATGGTCAGCTAACTCCATAGCTTTGAGTTCAAGGTGAGGCAGAACATCAGGATGGAAGTGTGTGGCAGAAGGAAGCAGCTCAGGAAGCAGAGAGAACTCTGTTCCTCAAGAACAAAATTTAAACCCCAAACACACACCTCCAGAAACCTACTTCCTCTAGTCACATATCACTTGCATATACTTACTACCAAGTTAATCCTAATCATTTCACTTCTGAAAATGCTTGTATTGTCTTACACATGATCTTTTTGGGGACACTTCATATCTAAACCTTAACATCCTCAAAGGACCCTGATATCTTCCTTTGCCTCTCTTTACATTCCAGTCATGAGGTACTCAGCATTATCCTACCATATGCTCTTCACAAGATGTATTGCCACAGGCCTCAAAGTGACAACTGACTCCAAAACTGTGAGTCAAAATAAACCGTATTCCTTTTTAAGTAGATTATCTCAAGTATTTGCTACAGTAACAGAGAGCTTCTTTCTTCTACAAGGAATTGTACTATTAGAATTATACCTATAATGTAAGATGCCTATAATCCCAGCATCTCAGGAGGCTGAGACCGGAGGATCTCAAGTTCAAAGCCAGTCTCAGCAAGAAAGCAAGGCACTAAGCAACTCAGTGAGACCCTGTCTCTAAATAAAATACAAAATAGGACTGTGGATGTGGTTCAGTGGTCGAGTGCCCCTGAGTTCAATCCCTGGTTCCCATGCGCCCCCCCCTCAAAAAAAAATGTAAGTATGAAACTTCAGTAAAGGAGTCATGAGGATAAGTTATTAGGAGAGAAAATTAAGTAGGAATAATTACAAAACAGAAGAGTCAGAATTCATCTCTCAGTTCCTGTTTCCAAGAGCCTAATACAGCTGTGTTTCTATAAAACTATATGGAAGCCAAACCCCCCATACCACAGGAAGAGGTGTTACTGAATTCACATATGCATTCATTCATTCATTCAAGATCAGGTATCAAATGTAACCTAACAGCTAAACATCAGAAAAAATAAAATAAAATAACTAGGATCTGTCTATGGGAAGAAGGTGGCTGCAAGGGATACAGATATGCAGCCAAACTTTCAGTACAACTTGGTAAATGCTGCAATAAATACAGAATAAGAGCCAGACTCCTCAGTGATATCCTCCATTATACATTTGAGCCTTATGCATTTTAGACAAGTGGGAAAGAGTTTAGAGTTGATCATTTCATGTGAGCTGCATGATTACTATGTGCCGGGCTCTACTTCATTGGCTTTCTACATATATAAAATGATCCGTCCTTGTAATAACTCCAGAAAGTGGTATTCTTATAGTTTCAATTTTACAGAAGAGAAAAATTGAGGTTCAAAGATGAAAAGCGACTTTCCTAAGTCATGACACTAAGCTCATGGTGAAAGCTGAGTGATCTTGGTCTTCTAGCTTTAAGAACTATTATCGAGTCAGTAGGCAAAATGCTCACACTTACTAGGATTTTCAGTCTAGACCTAGCTCAGGTATGCGCGCGCACGAGCGCACACACACACACACACACACACACACACACAGAATAGTTCTTTGGTTAGACATTAACCTTATGATGATGGTTACTCTCATTTCACAGATGCATGACCAAGTCTGAGGAAGGAAAACTCACTCTGGTGGTCAGCCTGATGACCAGAAATAGAGCTGGAGTCAAAATGACTTTCATCTGATTCCAGTCTCACCTCTTGTGCCTGAGTCATGTCTATGGTCCTCTTACTGCCCAGCCCTTGACCCTACTGGGAGACTCAAAACATCTTCTTCCAATGCTTTCAGATTTGACCATGAAAGTCTCTAAAAGTCTTAATCCTATTTCAAGGTCAAGATTGCTGATCACGGCCACTTGCCAACTCTGTTTGTCTGTCATTTCTGAGATCATGTTACTTAGCTAGCAAAAGTCTGCCTTCCTCCTGAGCCATCTTTTAGAGTCACTTTGCCAAGCCACCTGGAGTCCTATTTTGTGCAGGGTCAGGGCAGTCAGGCATGGTTACTGCCTCCAGAGGACCAAGGGTGTACTTTATCTCGTTCAGACAGAAGAGGTCCAGATATTCCTCCTCTAAATTTGCAGTATACAAGGCCATTGAGATAACAATTGCTTTTCCTGAAGTACCACAGCCATTTACTCCCTTTATCTCAAAAGTAGACTTACTAGTTTTCATTCTGTTATGTTTTGTGGTTCCTGAATCCTGTGGATCAGCAGTCTTAAAAAGTATAGGGGACAAACCTCCAATATCAACATTCTTCATTCCCCACTCCATGTTATTCATGTTAAAAATATATCTGTATTGCTTGGCAAAGCAAAACAAGGATTCAGCTGTTCAAACAAATTAACCAAGAGAGAAAAAATAAATGTGGTTTAAAAAGACAAATTTTGGGAGAAGGGAAGAGTGAAAATTCTATTTTTTTCCAGTAAGCCCATTATAGCAAATATAATTTAAGCAGGTCCATCACTAATAACATTTTCTACACATGCAAGCACACACACACACACACACACACACACACACACGTACACACACAAAGAAGCATCTATTTAACACGTGATCTACTGTATATTTTGCTCTAAAGTCACTGAGCATGAGTTCAGTTGAGAATTCCACAGGATAAAAGTGGTATTGGCAAACTCAAATACAATTAGAAGTTGAATAGCCCTTGTTGGAGGAGCTGAGAGTGTTTGGAATGTAAAAATGAAGGCCAAGTTGGGGCATTACTGCCGATTCGGAATATCTAAAGGGTGGTCATGTAAAAAAAATGGAATAGACTCATTTTTCATTGTTCCAAAGTGTAACATTAGGATGACTGATGGGAGGGGCAAAGGAAGGTTTAGGCTCAGTACGAGAAAAAAAAATTGTTATTATTAGTGCCATTGAAAAAGGGAATGGTCTGCTTCTGAGAATAGCAAAGTCCCTCCCCATGAAGAATTTCAAAAAGATACGTATATAGTTATCTCTCAAGAATTTTGCAGACAGAATCCATATATCTCATTGAACAAGAGAAGTGGTACTCAGTTCTAGCCACACAGTGAGTCATTGGGTGAGCTTGCAAAAATTCTGATACTGGAGTTCCAACCCTAGAGATTCATTCCGTGGATCTGCAGTGTATCCAGATCATCTAGATATTTGAAAGTTCCCAGTCTGATTGTTATGTGCAACCAGATAAAGAAGTACAGGGCTGGAGGATGTACCGATAGATATTTATATAGCACATACTAGAGGCCTATTGCTCTGCTCTGAACTAGGGAGACTGTAGTAGACCGAGGTTATGCCCACTCATGTCTCCTCCTCTTCCTAGCACTTCCCATAGTATCACCTGCTTTTCTTCATCTGAAAACTTTCTCTTCCCAGTGAAGACCTCTTTGTCCATCATATGGCAGGACAAAAATACAGGAGAATTATTGCTCCTAGGAAGGAAGCATCCAGCAACCCAAGATGGGTGGGAACTTCCCCATTCTGACAAGGGCCTCTGACTATGAAGTGTGTGGCCCTCAGAATTTCTCCAGTTACATTAATCTCCAGTCCCACCTGTGCCTAACCACTCCTTGCTGAAAACAACCATTCTGTGATGGTTTTTCCTCTCCCTGTCTCTGTGCCTCTAATACTGTTCCCTTTATCTCCCAAAGTCCTCACACAGGAATTCATGGCTTAGGTCTGCTCTAGAAAACTCCAAGCTAAACTCCAAACTCATTCTGGTTTGAGGAAAACCCACACTTTAACAGGAGAGCCGACAAATGAATAAAACTTTTAATTTAGGTTTATACCTAAACTATTCAGATGAGGCTATTAAAGGTGAGAGAGTTTATGTATTTACTTCCTATAAATTGAATGTTCATCTCACTTCCAGAATCGCATGTTGAAAGCTAATCCATAATGCGATGATATCTGAATGAGGGTATTTTGGAAGAGGGTTAGCTCACAGGGGCAGGTTCTTATGAATGGAATTAGTGCCTTTTGAAGAGAGGTCTCAGAATGCTCCCTGGGGCCTTCCTCCTTGTGAGGATACAGTAAGATGACGGTGTATAAACCAGGAGGCAGGCCTTCACTGGAAACAGAATCAGTTTTTGACTCAATCTTGAACTTCAAGTCTATTTATTTATTTATTTCTCAGAACTGTGAGAAATAAACTCATGTGGTGGGAGCCACCAAATCTGTGGAATTTGTTGCAACAGTGCATGCCAACTAATACACTGCACTCAGTTCTCATGCAGCCTGGTCAGGCTCTGAACCCAGCAAGGTTTGATACCAGAAGCTATGCTTTTAACCAACGTTCTATATCCCCATGGCTATCTGAGAGAATTCTTTAAAATATTTATTAAGTCTCTGTATTATGCAAGTCCTCCCCACATTTGATCTTTGTTTTTTTCTAGTTTTCAATTTTTTTTTCTATTTTTTGCTGAATGTCACCATTACTTCTCCCTTCTTCTAGAAAATCAATGAATGATATGAATTATTTAAATCATGTCATTATATTATGAAGGGGTGAGTTTCTTATAAATCTACCACCAGGAATCCTGACCTCCCTTTCAGCCTTAGCCGAAGGCCAGTTTTAGGTTGGCTAATCACTCCCAGAATATGCTAAGCAACACTAACCCTAGGAATGCTCCAGATGACCTTGATTCCAGGATTCTGTATGGAACCTCAACAGTGGTTTCCATAGCAACTAACATTGATGAATGAGGATGATTTTAATTTGCCTGCCTCTGAGTTACAACTTTCTTTTAATAGGAAACTAGAGAAGAAGAATTATGATTGCCAAGCAGAGTAGTATTTGCTATAATAGGATAAGTTTACCATCTATTTCCTGAAAAATGGAAATTTAGATTCCTGCTCTTCACTTCTCTCTGTGGTCTCCAAAATCTGTCCTCTCCTTTCCAATAATTGTAATCATTCCTTACTTACAATGCTCTGCATTCTCCTCTCGACCTATTTGAATTTCTATCTTTAAGCCCATGTCTGTTGTTCTCTCCCTTCCCCAAAACCTGCTCTAGTAACTGATTTCAACTTTGAAATGATATACCAATTTTAATTTTGTGTTGCAAATATATGATTATATTATTGTGCATAAGTGAAATGATTACCAACAAAGGTATTGGCAAACATGCAGATATGTGACTTCAGCTCTACTACTTATTTACAGTGAGGCTTTGCAATTTGTTTACCTATGCATGAATCTCTGTTTTGTCATTTGAAAAATCTGGATAATTATAGAACCTACCACATAAATTTATGTAAGGAATTCAATAAGATAATGAACATAATGTACTCAGCACAGCGTCTGGAATATAGCATGCATTCAGTACATAATTGCTAAATCATCACCAACATTTTTCATTGTGTGACTTCCTGGGGGAGTACTCATGTAAGGGGCATAAATGGTAAGTCAGACAAGCCTTGCTCTATGGCTACCCCGTAAGTGCACTGACAGGTAGGATCAGACCACATCCAGCAGTTGGTATACCTTTCTCAGGCCTCACTTCCTTATTTATAAAATGTATTTGCCACTGTTCACTTCCTTTGGTTTTGGTCAAATTTAGTTTAATGACTCATTGCATGAGAAGTACTTGTCAACGTACTTTTAGTGGGTGTCCAGTAAACTTACTTTCCTTATCCCACTTATCCTCCCACTCACCCATTCAGCAGTTGTAATTTCCTTAATAATGCTTACTGTTTGGCAGATAATTAATGCATTGTTATACGCCTCAGGACAGATATACATTTTGAACAAAGACATGCACTGTATAAGCAAACTAAATGAATAGTAGTTGTTACTGATTCCTGGGCCTGAAATCTTTCCTCATCTGGGAAGGAGGATACATAGGGATTATCCAGGCTAAGGATACCAGGGTACACGGTTACCTATGCAGGCCACTTCATAGAGTTAGGTCCTGTGTGATTACTCAGACGTAATTGTCTTCAAATATACATGTGCATGTGTGTGTACACGCACACACACACACACACATTATTTTAATGAGTTAACCTTGTAAGTCTAATTAACGACTTTTGGCCACTGAGTTAAGACATTTAATTGAAATTCATATGACTATGACAATAGAGAAGAACATCTCTAAACTTTTGAAACACAGAGTTAATTAGCAGCCTATTAGGAAATCCATTTAAGGAACAATGTCTCAGCAATGTAATGTCTGAAATTACAAAGTAGTCACTGGCAGAGCTGATTTTTAAGCCAGTTCATCAGGTTTCCTGTCTTCCAATTGGGATCACAACACCTTCCAAGTCCTGTAAGAATGCTCAGGAGGATGCCCAGAGAGGGGAAAGTCCCTAATCTCATGTGTCTCTAGCACAGAGACTGATAACTAAGAACATAGTAAGTATTTTCAATCTTCCCATCTCAGCCTCCAGAGACAGTGTTTTCAAACAGTTTTTTTTTTTTTCCCAATGACTGAATATACTTGGATATTGATATACAGAAGATGGGCATACTTCACTACAGGAGAAAGGGTCTCCAAGTAGTAACTCTCCAGTATCTATGCTGTGGGTTGGATGCTCTTGTTGCCCCAAACTACCTAACTTGGAACCATAATTCCCAATGTACTGATACACAGATACGAGGCCATTGGAGTAATTAAGTCATGATGGAGAAGTTGAAACAATGTCCGCACAAGTACAGACATAAGAGAGTGTTCTATCTGTGTCTTTGTCTGTTCATCTCTCTCTACCATGTAAGGATACAAGAAGAAGCCAGCAATCTGACAGCCAGAAAACAGGCCCTCAGCAGACACTGAATCCACTGGCACCTTGATCTCCAACCTCCATCCTCCAGAACCATGAGAAATAAATGTCTTGTTTAAGCAATCCAGTCTATTGTATTTTTGTGATAATATCCTGAACTGACAAGGGCAATCCATTATCCAGTCTCTAGTTAATCTGCCCCTACTTTCCATGTCTGTTACCAATTTATAAGGTTACCTGCTGAGAAATTCATTTGTAACTATAATCTCTATGGGGTAAATGAGTAAATGAATTCACACAATAAACAGATGCTAAAATACACCTTCAGTATGTTTAAAACTATGTTTCTATATTACAAGTCTCAATTACTTAATACACAAACTTCAATATAGTAGATGCTAATGAATTTATATATTTTGATACAAAACCAAATATATACTTTTTACTATTGCTCTTTCTTAATCAAGAATAAATTTTACAGTGTTTTGTGGAAAAAAAATGAATTCTAATGAGAGTTTCTTAAGTATTGCTTTTTTGGGGGGTGGGTACTTTGAACCCAGGGATGCTAAACCACTAAACCACATTCACAGCCCTTTCTTATTTTATTTAGAGACAGTCTCCCTGAGTTGCTTCGGGCCTTGCTAAGTTGCTGAGGCTTGCTTTGGACTTGCAATCTTCCCATCTCAGCCTCTAGAGACAATGGGATTATAGGTGCATGCCACCATATGTGGCAAATTTCCATAGAATTTTTAAAAGCATATGGAATTAAGGACTTTGTTTCCCACTCCACCACTGGCCCAATAGTCCTATTTGTTTGTTTTTTCGTTTGTTTGTAAGTAATGTAGATATACTGCAAGAGATGGAGGCCTGGATTTCCAACTGCCAGAGCAAAGGTTTTCAAAAAAACAGCAGCATTGGCCCAAAGATGAAAGGTCAGGACCTCCTTAACTCTATCAAGTCTATCAGGAATGGCCTAGGAGGGTCAAGAAGCTGCATCCAGGATGCTCACAGATGCCAAGAGGATTGTTTTGGCAACAACAAAATATGAGCAGGTGGCCTGGCCAGATGTGAGTTGCCAGGCATTTGCTGGCTCCATAAAGACACTAGCATTTTATTTTTATAGTCAGGGCCATAGGAAGGGGAGGAGCACTGGCAGCCTGGCTGCTGCCATCTCTTTGCTGTCTCTCTGTTCATTGTATAACTATTCTCAGAACTGTGATAACCCTTAAAAAAGGGAATTTGGAGTGGATTCCTCTCCCTTCTGTTTGAAGAAAATTTCTTAGACAAGTATAAATAACACAGAAAATCATGCTATTAGCCCTGGGTCTACATTTTAAAGAGTTCTGAATCCAGATAATACAACTATAGAAACCATTTGTTTGTGATATTAGCTTCCATTTTCACTGCAAGTTTAGTTGAGGATTTCCTGGACTCTTTTCTCCCTGATTGACACTACCTTGGACCACATGGTAGCCAACTCCTATTTCCTCAATTTCCTTCAGCTAATTCTTCTTTGTCATGAAAAGCATTATGATTTAATGTCCGAACAAGCCACATTCCCTCTTTTCTCGTTTATCAGAATTAAATGTGAAATATAGGGACCTAAAATATAATGACAGGAAGAATGGTAGAATGGAGTAGAACATGTGAGCAGACTCATTAAAGGGTATGTGGATGTCCCAGTTGGAAATAAAAGTTAATAAAATGCCCAGGACCTTAAAGTTTTCCAAGGAAACATAAGAAATATGTGATTAATTTAGAATATACAGAATTTAAAAAGACATATTTTGCTCTTTATTTTATAGGAATTCAATACAATATCATGAAATTAAAGGAAAACAATTAGTAATATTTATTCATATATGCACACTCACACACACACACACACACACACACACATATACACACAGTTGTCTATTGATGTTTCTGAGGGATTGGTTCTGGAACTGTACAAGAAAATCCAAATCTAGGTATAGTTAAGTGCCTTATATAAAATGGGATAGTATTTGCATAGAACCTATACCCATCCTTCTATATACTTTAAATCATCTCTAGTTTTATTATAGAATCTGAAACAAGGCAAATGCTACATAAGTGGTTTTAGTGTAGTGTTTAGGGAATAACAACAACACACAATCTGAACACATTCAGTTCAATTTTTCCCAATATTTTTGATTTGATATTGGTTGAATCCAGATGAAAAAGGCTAATGGTATGTACATTTATAGGTATTCATGTACTTATGTATTTCTATCTATATATTTGCATACAGAGATACGCTGTGCATGGTTTGTTATAGCACACTTCCAGGACCTGAAGATATAGGAAGAAACAAAACCCCTCCAGTCCTGAATTCAGGACAATCTTTAGTTCTACATAAAATATTTTCTGAATTATCTTTCAGAATATGTAAATAAAAATTAAACATAAAAATGAAAATGTCTAAAATCATACTGTCTTAGAAATGTTTAAAATTATGTTCATCCAAGTGATCTAGTTAACAAGTAAATCATAACATAATAAACTAGCTTATAACCCTCAAACACGGAAGACAGTAAATCTGGGAGACTTTGGAGGAAAATGAGAGCAGTGTGGGGAAAATTACATGTAGCCAGGTGCCTTCAGTCATTTAAACCTTCCTTCAATGCATATTTATTGAATCACTTACAAGTATCAACATCAAGTCCACAAATGCCAATGACCAGCTTTACTCGATATCTCCCAAATGTATTAAATACATCTGAGAGAGTTTTGCAAACGTGAATGCATATACAGTCTTGCATCATCTTAGAGTGAAGGAACATTGAGGGGTATCCTAATCCAAGCACTTAAGCAGTGTAGAAAGTTTCTGTAGTAGGAACCCTGGCTGCTTACCCACCTGGAGCTAAAAGGCTCATCAGCAAGCTAGAAAGAGCCCATTCTATTGACAAGCATCTCAAATATTGCAAGTTCACCCCAGGAGCTACAGGTTGTCAGAGAGATATCTGAAGAAAAATGTATAAACCTTGATGGCAATAAATATGAAGGGTTATTTCCAATTACATCACTTTACTAAAACTCCATATCTTATATTTTTACAATCTCCTATTTCCATTTCTGAAACACAAGAAGATCTGAAATCCAAATTTTTTCCCCCATAATTCATTTGGTGGAGAAACCTGACTTAAACTAAAGTGAGGTTATATACTTTAATTTATCCTGGTTTTTTTTTTTTTTTTTTTTTTTTTTTTTTTGTGTGTGTGTGTGTGTATGTGTGAATTCATGTTTCCTTACAGAAATACGAATGTGTTTGATTAAGGGTATGTTATTGTTTGGATGTGAGGTATCTCCTAAAATTCCCTTCTTTCTATTCCTCTATTTTTATAAATGTTTATTCTGTACCTTTATATATTGGCTATTTTGTAAATTACTTTTAATTTTATAGGAGCTCACAGTGTGAGATTTCCTTGAACCTCAGAGAAGGCTTTGGACTTGAACTTTGATCAATCTTGGAACTGTTGAGAATATGGGGACTCTTGGGAATGGAAAGTGTATTTTGCATTGTCAGATGAGTGTGAGTTTTGGGGGACCAGGGGCAGAATGTTACGGTTAGATGTGAAGTGTCCCCCAAAAGCTCAATGTGAGAAATGCAAGAAGGTTTGGAGGCAAAATGATTTGTGTTATAGCCTTAACCTAATTAGTGAATTGATCCCTGATGGGATTAATTGGGTGGTAACTAGAGGCAGGTGGGGTGTGGCTAGAGGGAGTGGTTCATTGGGGATATGGCTATAGGGTATATGTTTTATATCTGGAGAGTGGAGTCTGTCTCTCTGCTTCCTGATCTCATGTGAGCTGCTTCCTTCTCACACAGACTCTTCCATGATGTTCGGCTTCACCTTAAGCCCCAAGGACTGGAGCTGGCCTTCTATGGATTAAGACCTCTGAAACTGTGAGCCCTCAAATAAACCCCTCTTCCTCTATAGTTGTTCTGGTGGGTATTTTAGTTGCAGTAGTGAAAACACTGAAGAAAACAGGTCATTTTCTCAGACCCCACTAAAGTGTTACCTAATCATAGTGCATCCATGGAATTACTTCTTTAAATTTTAACAAATTCCCCAAACAAACATGATATTATGGTTTTAAATAAGAGTTGTGTCCTGGCTGAGGCTCTCCTTTCCTTAGACTTCATTCAAATTCCACTCCTTCAAAAGCACAACACTCCTCCTCTAATCTTGATATCCTGTACATCATTTTTTCTTTTTTCATTTTCTTATTTTTTCTCTCACATAACCTCTGGCTACATATTTGTAGAAAGATAGCATTTGAAAGTGATTGTTAACTTTGGAAATTTTAATTATTTACTCAGTGTGTTTATGGTTACTGTCTGTCTGTTCTCTCCAACCCAGTCCCCGAGACACCCCAAAAGACAAATGTGAACTTCACAAGCTTAGGGCCTTGTGCATGCAAGTCCTTGAAAAGAGCTATCTCCATCAGAGATCTCAAAAAAAATCACATTGAATGAAAGAACACATTCATTCAGTTTATCATTTTTACAAAAATATTAGAACATCTTCTTTTTATATCACCCAAACAATGATTTTATTTTACAATTCTATAACTAAAACAAAAAACAACCTGAAAATCATCCATATAAATCACCTAATCACCTATTATTAAAATTTTTATATGTTTTTAATATTATTTATTCTTTATTTACTTAAGGTTAAGTCACCAGCCTTCCCCCAGCTTATGAAATATTTCTTTGCCTGATTTTCAACAGCTTTGCAAAATTCCAGCATATGGGTAGAATACAAATTACTTAACTGATTTCTAGTGTTTGTGAGTTTATTTTTTTAAAAAAATTATGTATATATATATATATATATATATATATATATATATATATAATTCTGAGTGGAATACCTTTGCTCACTGTAAGTGAAAGTGCATTTTTCTTTATTTAGCTTGGATTTCTAGATGTGAGACTCCTAGGTGAAAGAGCCAGGGTGTTAAACTCCTTAGTACTTTGAGATATAAATGTGACTTGGACATTTTCTGCTATTTATGATTCTGACCATTCCCTCAAGAAAAATCAAGAAAAGAGGTGTGTGTGTGTGTGTGTGTGTGTGTGTGTGTGTGTGTGTGTGTGTGTAAACAAAATGACTTTATCAGTATGAGTAAATCAGTGATTTGGGGCACATTTAAACATTTGAGCATTTAGCAGCTTGTAACCACTGAAGTAGCAGCTTCCTGTGGAAAGTACTCCAGTCCGATGATAAGTTCTCTGGCAACAGCTTCTGTCTTCATGTCTGTCTGCCCTTTCTGTGCCTCCATTTCCCTTTCTCTTTGTTTGCAGGCATGATGGCCTCTTCCCTGTCTACTTTAAATGGACTGCTCTGAAGAGAAAGCAAAATATTGTTCATGAAAGTGTTTGTAAAAGTAAAAGATTGCTGTGCAATAGCAAGGTGTGATTAATTCAACAACCCAGCAATGAAAGTCTTTGTCAGTTATGTTCTATTTACAAAATTTCAGCCTTTCCCCTGAAAGATCAAATTTCAATCTTACCCATAAAATTCAAAGCTGAAAATCACATTAAATATATATTAAGGCATTGAATCTTCCCTATAATTAATAACAATGATTGGGCACAGAATTCTCAAAAATAGACTTATCTGTCTATTCAGTGACAGCAAGTACTAATGAGAGACCAAAGGAAGTAGATAATTATAGAGCAGACTCTCCGTTGCCACTCTCCAGAGAACACTAACATGAGCAATACGAAGCCTAACTCAAGTGACAAGGATTCTGTCTCTGAGCTTCAACAGTTGAGTCTCCCCATTTCCTCCTCAGAGGCAGTGAAGGGCATTCAAGAGGAGGGAGTTCACAGTGCACCTCAGGAAACATCATTTTATTCCTTCTGTCTTAAGCATCTCTCTTTTTAAGATATTTTTTAGTTGCTGATGGACCTTTATTTTATTCACTTATTTATATGCAGTGCTGAGAATCGAACCCAGTGCCTCACCCATGAGGCAAGTGCTCTCCCACTGTGCCACAACCTCAGCCCTTTAGCATCTTTTAAATGGGTATAGTTTGTTGTTTGAGGACACAAGGTGATCAGATGGCATGTTAATGGTTTTTTTTCAGTCATTGGATTAATGTTCTGATCTGTGTATGTGAGTGGGTGTATTTGCCTGTGTGTGGTCTAGTGTCAGTGGAAATAGGGAGCATTTATTTTGCTAAGAATACGCTAAGATTTCATGATTAAAGATAAAAATCATGACCCTTATCTTTGAGAGGCTCACAGTCTTGTAAGAAAAAAAGTAAAGCACAATACAACAAATAAATAGGTAATTAACATACAGATTCATTTCCAGGATGAATGAAGATCTGAACCGTTTTAGAGATGTAGTGCAAGGTAATCTCTTATAGTCTGAGGACTCACTCTGAAGCCCCTAATAGAGTCCTGAAGGGCTCCTAATAGTTAGACAAAGAGTGTTCTGAAGAGGATAATTTTCCTACACAAATACCTGGCAGTGGGTGACAGAGCATGAATTATAAGTAATCCCATAATCCCAGTAGGCTGGCACACAGTGTGTGTGTGTGTGTGTGTGTGTGTGTGTGTGTGTGTTTGTGTGTGTGTTTGTGTGTGTGTGTGTGTGTGTGTTTGTGTGTATGTGTGTGTGAGAGAGAGACAGAGAGAGAGAAAGAAGAGCCGGAGAGATGCAAATCATGTGGGTTCTTACATGCCATATTAAGAAAACTAAATAGAAGTAATGGAGTCACTTATTCTTTTGTCAATAAGCAAATTAAATAGGGTTTCTTTCTGCCTCAGGGACTAATTCTTCCATTTGGTTTTGAGTGCAGAGCACACTTGGCCCCCAGCTCCACATGCTGTGACCACCCTGGAGCACTTGAAGTCTCCACATATGGCAGTGGAGGGATAAATTGGTGAATCTGAGAGAAGCCCCCAGGTGAAACATAAACAAACTTGAGGTGTTCATGAACAAAGGCTTACATCCTTATCTCTGAAAGCCACAGTCTCTTAACATTCATGAATTAAGTCTCATATCAAACTGGTCCATTAAGAACAAAGGATTCCCTAGGACTTTAATCTGAAAGGCCTATTAAATGGCTGGAGTGAAACAAGGGGCTGAAACATGACAGGCATGTTCTGAGCACAGCTGGTCCTTGGTGTGGGCTTGAGCTCTTCTCTCCTTCGCAGGCTTTAGCTGTATAGGAGAAGACACATGCCTGGGGGAAATTTACTCTGTCTGCTTCTGGGTCTCTCAGTTCTTATCAGCAAAGCCTGTGAGATACAGCCACAAAACAGGGAGGGCGTGGGTGGAGTAGTGGTTGGTCTCAATTCCTCCAGCTTTTTGTTCTATACTTCCTTGTCTGTAAAAGGTCATGTTTAACTTTCCTCTTTAAAGTACTGCTTTTGATTTTTTTTTTTTCATTTTGAATCAAGGACATCTAATTTGAGCAAAACATGTGTCCACTGCTGAAATCTTCCATGATGTACAGTTGCTCCAAAATATAGAGCCAATGGGAGCACAAAAGGCATGGGCTTCCTTTCTCAATTTATAGCTTAGTGTGCCCGCCTGTACAAATAATTGACTTGATTCAACTAATTCTATCTCCAGGTTCAAAGCCTCTGGATCCCATTATCTTTCATCCAGAAAGTCCACTAACTTTTTCCCATGTTCAGATCTTACATCTGTTCATGGCATGACATATTTTTCTCTATAAGTTATGACACTGTTTCTGTACCTGACCATACACAAACACACATACACACACACATGTGTATGAGACATGCTTTTTAATAGAATGCAAGCTCTTTAAAATTAAGTTTTGATTCCATTTTTATTCTCTTAAAGCACTCAGGGCAAACTCTTGTTGTATTAATACATGAGTATGATGAATGAAAATTTTCTCTGCAATTGAACTTCCTCCTGTAATTTTGTTCCAAGATATTAGATCAGAGTAAATGGACTCGAAGTTTATTTTAGATTACCATTTAAGGTCAACAGACTCCACTGGGGATTTCTTTACCAAGTCATTAGTGGATCTAGACAGAATGGAGATTTTTTTTCTCCTCCTTCTTTTCCTTTTCTCATTTATGTACAAATAAAATCTGGTTAAAAGTAACAGGTAGAGCAAATGTGCAAGAGAAATCTCAAAATAGAAAAGACTTCACAAAAGTTGTACTATGCATTTTCAAAATTTCATTCATTCATTGACAGAAAACACTGATGATTCACCAGTGCTGAGTCAAAGCATGTTCTAGGCAATACCATATGGAGAAGGAAAGAACCGTTTAGACATTGAGGAATTCATGGTGAGGAGAAGAAGATTGACATTTACACAAAACACAGTGCATGAGTCATGCTGAAGGGAAAAGCAAGGGACAGGAGAACCCAAGGGAGGGATGGCTCATCCAGCCTTAATTAGAAGGATGTTATGTAGAAGCTTGGGACAAGAGAGCCCACAGGAACAAAACAGCATAGACCACTGCTATGGTTTGAATGTTTCTCCTAGAGTTCATGTTCCAAGTTCAAAATTCTTGATGTCCTAAGCAGCACTTTGTGGAGGTACAGTATATTGAGAAGTGTTTGGGTCATGTGACATCACCATCATGAATGGATCAATGCCATTATCACAAGAGTGAGTTCTATATAAGAGAGTAGATTGGGCCCTCTTTTGCCTTCTCTCTGGACTTTACCTTCCACCCTAGAATGATTATGGCTAATAGGCCCTCATCAGTTGCTAGCTTCTTGTTCTTAAAATATTCAGCCTCCAGAACTATAAGCCAATCAATTTTTGTTTATCATAAATTATCCAGTTTGTGCTGTTTTGTTACAGAAGTGCAAAACTAACAAGCATATTCAAGACAGAACTTGTTGTTTGTAATGGCTAGAGTTTTCCTGTCAAAGGGACGCTTCCTAAGTGATATGACATTTAATCTAAGCAATATAGAGAAGAGGTGCACTGAGTTCAAGTGGCAAGTTCTTCCCAGTGCAAACATGGTGTGTTTTACACACACACACACACACACACACACACACACAGCATACTTGCACTCCTTAATGTTGTTGGTAACATGAGTTTTCTCTTCTTTTCCCCCTATCCTCACTTCCCCTTTCCATTCTTATTACCCTTTTGCTGTAACAATAAGAAAGCTCAAAACACAAAGGCCTGGGATGATTGTTCAGGTTTTCTCTGATTCAGCTACAATTCTTGGTACTTTAACAATGGTAAAGGCCTGATCCCTGTCTTTGACCTCTCAAATGACCTCTCACATGATTAAAAGATAAGATTCCTCTGTGATAGTCTATTTTATATCATTATCACCAAACTGCTCCATAAGAGCCATTTATAGGAAGGAAAGTTTATTTTGACAAATGATTTCAGAGTGTCAGTCCTTGGTTGGTCAATTTCTTCACTTTGAGATTCAAGGTAGAACTCCATTGAAGAAAGGTGGTGGGAAAGGGAAGCAATTAACCTCATGGTAGCCCAGGAGCAGAGACAGAGGGGAAGGGGCTTCAAGGAAGATGAACCCTTCCAGGGCATGCCTACAGTGACTCACCTCCTCCAGCCACACTTATCCTGCTTACAGTGGCCGCTCTGTTATTTCATTCAAACTAGGATGGACTTATTAGGTCACAGCTGTAGTGATCTAATCATTTCACCTCTGCACATTACTGAATTAACACAGAAGCCTTTGGAGGACACCTCATAAGCCAAATTATAAAATCTTAAGGGGGAAAATAATCACAGTCTTTAAGGATGAAAACTATATGCCCTGAATTATCTGCATGATACAACTTCAATACTCCTCATCCAATGTTAGGCAGCTCATCTGTCTTCAATGAAAAAGGTTATGTTTGTCTTAGTTTTAGAGGATGGAAAGGAAAAAACAATGTTTATACAGCAAGGAACAGTACAAGTTAGAAGATAAAGCAAGAATCACACATTAAGTAAATATTAGAAATAAAACAAATTCGAAGAAATGGACAAACAAAACCTCGGTCTCCACACCTAGATATTGGTGAAGAAAAAGGTGGTGACGTAGATGTGGATGAGCACAGAGAGGTAGACCTACATGTAAATACTGGTGTACGTAGCTTTAGAGAAAGGAGTAGAAGAGGAATTCACTCATGTAGCATCAGAGGGAATGGACAGTCCTTGGATAAATTAAATTCTTATGAGCACTCAACTTTCCTGCCAGTTTCTTTTGGTGTCCCTGGTTCTAATCCGCTACAGAATTATATAATACAAACACCAAGAAAATAAAAAGAACAACCTACACCCTCCCTGTGTAGGTGGGAAGAATGAGTCTCCAAAAGGTGGAAGACAGCCCAGGCTCCTCCATGGCTGACCTCTGGTGGGAACCTGATGGCAAAAGTCGAACTGATTTCTAAATATGCATGGAAGTTTGTCTAGAGCTGGCTTGGAAGAGAAGTTTGCCTCCAGAAGATAGGAATTCTCAGAAACATTGCAAATTACCAGAGTTTATAAGAGGTGAAAACCTTGTCCGATCATAAGCTTATGCAGAGAAATTCAGTACATTTTAAAAATTATTTTTCAGGCTGTCTTATTTTTCCCTTTTTCTTTCTATTTGGGGCCTCACTGTTGAGGAGAAGAATGGGGATTTATATGGAGCTGTACTAAGCATATGAGCATCCCATATCCCTTTCATTTTAATTTAATTCTGCAAGCAATCTGTACAGCAGATATTTTTATTCCAATTAAACAAATGAGGAAGCTAACATGCCAGAATAAAATCTTAGGTCATACAACCAGGCGGAGGTAAAATTACATTTTGCAGTCTAGTTTATCTGATCATAAGGCCCAGTGGTCTTGGAACAGAGGAACGCTACTCAGGGAAACACAAAGTCTTGGGGAGGGTCAGGTGAGGGGGTGTGTTGAGGAGAGTGTCACCTAAGACTAGGCAAGAATGCTGATAGATGCAGATGTGTCTAAAAAGCTGGTAGGAGTGATCATTAGGACTTCTGACTACAGCCAATTATTTGCACTTCTGTGTCTTTCATTTCAAATTATCCACATGATTTCCGGGCCCTAGGACCACGCACAATTGGGTTTTATTAGCTAGTGTGTTGATATTGACTTGAAGCAGACAATATGGATTTTATGAGATGGAAATAGCATTGCGCTAGACCCCTTGCTGGGGGTATTTTACTGATAGCAAGCTTTCTGAAGAAGAGTTTGCCATATAATAGAACTGAAAGCAATGTTATTTCCAAGTAATTTTTATTAATAGACCCCATAGCTTCTGTCTGGAACCTAAGTTCATTAATGTAAATAGCAAACAAAGCTTTACCAATTCTTTTGTTTTCTTATCTATGGGCTAATTATCCTGGAGAGTATTTCTTAATTTGTGTCCCCTTCTTTTCTTTTAATGGAGACAGTCTCACTCTCCTTGCATTTTTTTTTTTCTTCTTTTCCTTTGACTTCAAGCAGAGAATGAAGGTAGGATTAGGCAACTAATGGCCCTGTGAAATGAACCCCCAGAAGCTCTCCCTAGTGCACTGAGGTGAGACTTTGACAACATTTCAACTTTGACCTTTACAAATGAGTGAAACCAGAATTAGGCTCCACATACATTTGCAAAATGAGTTTGGGTGACACAGAGAAAGAATTAGCACATTACACTGGTAATGTTGCAGGGAAAGAACAGCAATTAAGGACCTACGAAAAAAGTGGCAACTACTTTTGCCACTTCAACTTCCAGCAGAGCACAGCTGCTTCAGAGCAGCGACGGATATCCTGCCCTTTAACAAATGCAATGCTTTTTAAAATTATTTCTTTCTTTCTTTATTTTTGTCTCGTGTTTTAATTTCTCATTTATTCAAAAATATGCTGTGGCTTTATCGCTCGTCATTGGCTGTGCTGGAACAGGGACACACACACACCACCACATTTACATTCTGCTGGTTGGCACAAATCTGTGACTGGGTGGGGGATGGAAGATATTGCTGGTGCTTCATGGAAAGTTGATCCTGGATTTGGGAGGGACACAAAGATAACAGTGCTCCTCAGAGCGTTGGGGAAGATTTCACGGGAGGGACAACTTAGCTGGTGCTGAATCTCCTCCTGCACCAGAAAGTTGAGTAGAAGAGTAATCTTTTCCATGCAGAGAGCATTAACCCTTGGCCTCAACTGTGTAACCTGGACCTACATAAAAAAATAGAACTGGTGATAGTTGTCACAGAGCTCCATGGAGCTCAGACCACCTGAAGACAGCTAAGAATTGCAGAGGCTGATGAGGTAAGAATCTTGGAGGAAGACAGAAATTCTTCTAGGCCTTTTTTCCTTTTCTTTCCATCAAAGGGACTTGAAAGGGAGGGACAATCATTTGTAGCAGAGACAGCTCTGGCAGTGAATGAGTCCATCTGGGTGTGAATTTCAATTGACCACCAGGGTGGATTAGAAATATTCATGTCTACATTTCAGCTGTCTTTTTTTCTGAAAACTGAGAATAATGATACCCGAATGATCACAGGACTAGTTTGCAAACCAAATATAACGAATACTTTGTACACCAGGCAGACTTTTATAATGGAAGAAATACTCTATAATAATAATAATAATATTATTATTATAGCCATTATAGATGCTGTTATTAAAAAATAAAGGGAGAAATGTAAGAAAAGTTATATGTGAAAAGTAGACAGGCAGGAGTGCTAGGGTTGGGTGGTTCAGAGTGCTGTAGAAAGGCATTTTTTTAATCAAGAGGCTAATGAAGGTACACTTACTATTTAATAGTACCTAACATACCTAACATACCCAGGCACTATCACATACTTTACTGCACCTCTTTCTACAAACCCCATGAAAACAGAATTATAGCTTCAATTCACAGGTGAAAAAAATTGAGATGATATTTAGCTGAGTGTCTAATATATAAAAAGTGCTCATTAAGCATTTGCCACAGGTAACATTTTACATGAGAATTAATAAATGTATCATAATTATCAAATATCCATATGGTTTGACTATCAGATAGCCCTAAAAGCCATAATAATTATCCCTTATAAATCAAGTTGCTTATCTGTAAAATGGGGTTAATAAGGTTGATTCTTTTTTCTTCATGGGATTATGCTAATGTTGAAGTCACATGTCCCATTTGAAAATATATTTTCTAATATAGCTAGATAAATACAAATTAAAGTAAGACAATACTTTATAGAAGTTGTTTATCTATACAAGAAGATCTCAAATGTAATAGCTTAGCATAGTTCACCTCACCTAAGTATCTACCTGTAATAATATAGGCCATTAACTCTGCACTTTATGACGTCAGCACAAAGATTTGTTGAGATTAGCCACAACCAGTCACTATCGTGAACACCATTTGCAATGTTTTGTATTCTTTTATTCAACAAACTGTAAGGAGAAATGATGAGTTCTGCTCAGTTCTCCACTTTTTTCTAGGAAGGAACAAATGATAACTATTATCCAGTCTGAGCAAGGGACACTTCACAACTAGTCTGTTTCTCTTCCAAGCCAGGATGTCTGCTGCTTCCATCAGGTTCTGATTGCTAGTCACACTTAATGCTCATGTCCTTCTAGGCTGACTCTGTGAAGGACCACTGATATTCTGTGGCTCTCTTTAGCTTCTTCACCTTTCTCTCCTTGGGTTCCCTAAGATGGCATCTTTGTGGCAGTGTCTCCTCTGACCACCACCTTGGAAAAGATCAGCATGCCCCTTTGGTGTGAAAACATCTTTCCTGCTCTCATGTGATCTAAAAAAGGGACCTTATTACACATAAAAGCCCTGCTGTGTGGCACCTTTAAACATTATCCTTCCCCAAGGTGGAATTACACCTTTCTGTGTAATTCTTTTTCTTGAGATAGTGTAGTGTGAACATCTCCAGTAGACGAAATAGATTCTTATTAATATACTTTTGCTGAGTCCTTTTTGATGCTTTTACCAGGGCAAGACCAAGCTCTCAGTTTTCATCCACTCTTTATACACAATGATGTCATGCTTAAGCCTGGGGCACAGTGCCAAGACACAAAGCTAATGAAACATTGTCCTTGTGTTCACTAATCTAAAGGGAGGCAGATCATAAGAGAAGGAGCCTATTTCTCTCTAAAACTTGTATAACGGAAAGGAAAATATATAAACAAAATGGTGTTTATAACATACCTTTGGGGTTGTTTTCCCTATTAAAGTCTTTCATTTAGCATTTGCATAGAAACCACCCCCTTTCCTCAATGAATAAATAATATCAATGTCTTAAAGCAGCACTGCCAAAGCACACCTGGATTAAATCTACATGTAATCACCAAAGGTAAATGAATCCTAAGATCAATCTCCAATCTATTACTTCCCAATCACTTACCCACTGGGAAATCACTTGTATTGCTGAAACAAGGACGCTACTCAGTTCCTGATTGCAGAGTCAGATACACTTGAGACTGAATCTCAGTTTGCCATTTAACCCTTTTCATCTCTATTTCCTCAACTTCAAATAGGGTTAGCGATACTTGTAAGGCTGTTAACAGGAGTAAAGTGTCCTGGTGAGAACCACCTCATGACACTTCCTCACAGGATGAATGATAGGTTCCTCCTCTATGGAATGATTTCTTAAGGAGGTCATGATCTCAAATGTATCATCACAGTATGTCTGAGGTAGACAATATTTGCTCTATTAACCCAAGTTACAAGTCAGAAAGATAGGGCATCATCAGTTTCAAATAATGCAGGTACATCTACACAGCCATTACTTCAGGGTCAGTGCTGTATCCAAGTCAACTCATGATCTTACACAATGATACCTCCACTGAAGCACAACTGCCAATATCAATGGTAAGTCGGTTAAATAGCATAATCGAATTTTTTGAAAAATTCTAAGCAAATCAAACTTCAAAATTGGCTGCTGCCACCAATGTTTATGGGAATATAATTCTTAGAGTCTTTTTACTTCTGAGGATTACTACTATTGTGTCATCATTCTTCTTTCCTAAAAAATGAAGGCAAACCATAAAAGTGTTTTTAATTGATGTATTTTTCTTACTTATTCATTCAGTATTTGAATGTCTACTTAAGTCATAGTATGTTATTAGACACTAAAGGAATGAAATCTCTATGCCCAAATTGACAACTTAGTTTGTGAGGTCAGGCACATATTCAAAGCATACAAAAATCCAGACAAGCAATGAAAAGATTAAATATAAAAATGAATCTGGGGCTCACAGGTACTATTGGATAAGCTTAGAGGATACTGGAGACACTGTTGAAGCATTCATGCAGGTCCTCTTGGATGAACCCCAAAGACAATGGATTTGTATAAGTTTATTGACCAGATATCCTGCCTGGCCCAACCAACTCTGATATTTTGCATTTTCTTCAGGCATGATAACTTCCTGTCACTTTCAAAAATTATGTAGTCACTTTATGAATAAACCAAATGGCAGTCATTCCATGTGAACAGTTCACCTTGGATAAAAAAGGGGACACATGTGGCTGGGTGGAGACTGAACAGCTGAGTTTGAGGAGAGGAGACTAAGTCTTTTGGTGGATCCAGAAGCTTGAGAATGCATCATTGAGCTTAAGAAGGACTGCTGCCAAGGGACAAGAGTCTGTGACTTCCTCTTTTCCCTCTGCTAGTAATTCACTTCAGAGTCAGCATTGACAGCCACCTAAGTTCAATGCTAAAAACAAAGGCAATTTCTGAAACCTTAGGGATAAAATGAAAGATGATCATATGCAGACTCTGACAATATATTTGCAATTTGTGATTTTAAGTAGGAAATCCTTGTCAACAGAAAAAAGAGAAACAAGAAAAAGGTTTTCAAAGTCTCATTGCAGCAATAACATGTGGCCTTGAATTTGCCTAGTTGAAAATCCATATGGAATGAAGATGAGGTCCCAGACTGGGATTTAATGCCAGAAGACATTTCTTTTCCTTTGTGCATGTAATTTACCCTGATTGGTTTTAGAAGTTCTCAGGTTTAGGAACAGTCTCTGTTTACTCATTTGCAAAAATGATGGAAAGTCTTTTAGAATGCAAGGTAGAAATGAGCTAGGAGCATTCTTCTCTCCACAATCAGATTGGAAACTAACAAACTCAGATCAAGACATTTTAAAGTAATCAGTTTGGAACTTCAATTAAGGCTTTTTAATACTATTCAACATGATTTTCAGTCTTTTTTTTTAAATCCATAATTTTATTGTGCTCAGCCTAATATCTTGTGTTTGTATAAGATGTGACTGTTATGTTTGCCTAAATGGTACAATATACTATATTTAAGCCTATTGTTAAGAGAATATGTAACATGTAAATGCAATTTTAGAAAGATTTTGAGGTCCACTATTGCCTTTACCTCTTCTTTTTGACAACTTGTAGATATCTTAAAATCATTTCCATTCATTCTTCTTCAGTCAGGCAATAAAGTATCTTTTTTTTAGAAAAGAGATGAGGATCCCTAGAGATGAGAAACAATGTGCTCATGGCCATACAGGTCTCCACATGACCTGGCCATGGGACAAATGATCAGTTTCAGTCTAAGCCCAGAGTTCTCTATCTTTCACTGGCTTTACAGATATAGCCCTAAAAATAATCTTACTCATGACAATGACCACCTCTGGAGAAGAATTATACCTTTGTCAACTCCATTTCTTTGTAGCTTTTTTTTGTCATCAAATTGAAGGGTTTTAACAGACATAAAAGGTGGGAAGGGGTGAAAATACTGGTGAGAGAAAGTGCAATAAACTTTGTAGAAAGTGAGCAAATTTTTGTTTGAAAGAACCCTCAGTTTAATATGTAATCTGTTCCTTATGACTAATAAGGATAACATACTGAATAGTTATTAAAGATGATGCATGTAAGGTTATTTTTGTGGATGTGTTTGTTTCTTTGAACATCTCTGTGTTTCATTTTCACATCTGTAATATGGGACATGTAAGGGTATCAATCCAGAGACTCAGAGAACCTGGTGCAAAACAAATTGTAACTCTGCAAATGGTAGTTCTTTCGCTTCAGTCTTTACCTTCTGCCTTCCTTATCACATACTTTTGCTTCTAGAAGTTGTAAAGTTTGGAATTGCTAATACTAAAATTGAATGCCACTCATATTCATAAAAGGGCTAGAGAGAAGGAGAGAATGTGAGATGAAGGAGAAATTGTTCTCTTGGGCCTGGATTTATCTTAGATTGACTGTTATGTTTGCAGATACTGTGGAGATGAGCTCTTTATACTTGGTCTGATAAATAGAAACAATTTTACCAGAATCATTCAATATGCAAACACTTTAAAAATAAGCAAGAGCTGTTACGACTTTAAATATATCTGTGCTTGACAGCCTGCCTAATGTTTCACGATTTAATTAGTAATATCATTTCCCTGGACCTAAGGTTATCAATCATGTTACAGTTATTTCATTTCTGGCTGCCTAAATATAGCTGGATTGGGCTCTGGCATTGTTCCCTTTCCAAAGATGAGTGAGAACATTTAAGGAGAAAATGGAGGCAGGAAGAAATAAGACCATGGTGCATAACAAGCCACAAATCTGGCCCACCAAGTAATTCCATCTTTAATAAATCCACAGCTATTTAGCATCTTCTCTTTTCCCATCATGAATTAGCTGACATGGAAGCTCCAGTCGAAAGCTTACAAAAGAGCTGAGGAGGAAAAATGAACACACAAAAGCCAATTAATCTAATTAATGGTGGTAATAGTACCATGCATCTGTCTCGTACAGTTCACAGCAGGCACTTCTGCAAAAGTGATTTTATTTAACCTCATTTAATTAGTGTTAAGTGCTAAATTGTTTGGTACACACTATAAAATTCAGCTGATGTTCATGTAAGGGAAAGATCAACGTGGGTTGCAGCAATAGAGTAAACTTTGGGTGTGTGTCATAAAAGTTGGGTACACTGGATCATTCAGGGAGGGTTTGAGAAAATGGGCAAGGAGTTCCTTAACCCATTTCTTAAGGTGCATCTCATGGCTCAGAAAACCTCATAATTTTCCCATCTGTACACTCAAAGTCTAATTCTGCATTGGGCCACAAAGACATGTGATTTTAGTTTTGCATCTCTCCCCAATGATGATAAAAGTCCGGGAAGCCAGACATAAGCAATAATTGTGTTGACTATGCAGACATACCAATCATGCTCAGCAGCCTCCCTGCAGCTCAGTTGTCTTGGCTGTGCTGACTTCAATGAAACCAAACTATAGAAAAACAGGAAAGACCGAGAAACATTCCAGGAAAGAAAATAAGGGTGGAAAATGCGGAAAGAAAATATATACATGTGTGCTGGCAGACAGGCTAGGCAAGGAGCACTGTGCTTTCTTGCCAATGGTTTGCATTAAGGAAGTATGATTCAAAGGGTCAACCTGTAGCCAATGAAACTGAGTTAAGACACTCAGTGGCGGCTTACTGAAGATTTTAACTTTTTAAATTAACACATCTGTGGGTGCGTGTGTGTGTGTGTGTGTGTGTGTGTGTGTGAACAATACCGAAGTTTCAAATCCTAGAACTGCTGCCAATAAGGTGGCCCAGGCAAGGAACTCATGGAATCACCTGAGTGATCCAAATCCATCACATGAGAAACAATTACTATTTCAATTAAATCTAATGCTATGGAATTAGATCACAGCCAGCTGGTTCTAAGTTTGAGAACCGCTACCTTAGAGTGTCCAGCTCTCAACTATTCAATACCTGTTTGCTAACAAATGAATACATCACTCCATGTTAAAAAGAGCCGGTAGTGGTTTCTTCCTTTCTTTTTTTCTTCACTGCAGTTTTCGCCCTTACAATTTGAAGTTTTTTATTTAATGAACAATATCTTGTAGTCTAACTTAAATTATCGCTGTATATATCATGGTGCCATCCACATAAAATTTGACTGGTAAACTTGTTTTGGATGAAAATTGCCATCATTCACTCAGTCCCATAATGTTATAGATAGAATTCTTGAAAATTAATCATGTATTGTTCCTACTGATGTGAGCAGGTTTTATTCATTCCATGAAAATACATAGTGCACATTGAGCACCGAATGATTTCCAAGATCACTCTAAGAATCAGGTGTAAAGCAGAAGGCAAGAAAGAAAGCCCCCTATTCTTTGAGTATGTCCATTCTAATTGGAAAGTGAGGACAACAAATGAGTGCTCAAAAGTATAATTAATTCAGAACCATTTCATTGTCTAAGTTCCAGGAGGACAAGAAAGTAGGTGATCTGATGAGAGTGAGTAGGGACTTAGCTTTTCTCTGTATGGTCAGGTGACTCTCTGGATGGGTTACAAGTGAACTGACAGAAGGGCAGGAAGAGTGAGCCTCATAAGACCTGGGGCAGAGCGTGCCTGAGGCAGAGTGAACAATAAGTGCAGGGGCCCTGAAGAGGGGGGACTGCTCCACAAACAAAAAGAAGGCCAATGTGGCTCCATGGTGTCCATTTCCCAGAGCCTAGGCAGTATTGTGGGCATAAGAGATTATTTGTAACTAGACCCAGACCAAACGTTTCTCACTGCATTTATTAGATAATGTGTGATGCTGGACTTTCTGAACCTCAAATTCCTTCTTTACAATACAAATGGAATTTTTATCACGTGGGTTATTTTTAAGAATAAATGAGATATCCATATACTCAGCCCACAGACTGTGTTAGCAGATGCTGATTTTCTTTCTTATCACATGTCTTATAACTGTCACACAGCAGGTCAACACAGGCATTTGGGGTTAAGAAGCATGAGCTGTTATCAGAGTGCCATGTTTCTTTTAGTTTCTATGACCTTTCTTCCCTCCAAAGCACTCTCTCTAAAACTCAGAATTCCCATAAGCAGATCGGGTCGTGGTGGTTTACAAAGTAAACGGCTTACTGTCATGCCATTTCCTTATGGGAAACAAGCCTCATTATTTTTGAATCCACTTTACTCCTCCTTCAGTCTGCCCAGTGACAGGTGTATCCTCTGGAATGTACACATCTAAGAATGACTTGTCAACCATTCTAAGTTGAATACAAGCCATGTGGCTTGAACAAATAACAATCTGGATCAGGTATTGTGGCATGTAAGGCTCTTAAGTTAACAAATATATATGGCTCCACATTTGGCTTTTAAATGATCTGTGTTTGCATGTGTGTGTCTGTATGTGTATGTGTGTGCATGTGTGCACGCGCGTGCATGCAGATACATGCATGAATTAAATGTGTGTAAATATGAATTATATGTACAAATACATACAGAAATACACACAGATGTATTTTCAATTGTTTTGTTGCATGATAATGATCTTCCTCTTTTCATCTTAGAAGAACTAGAAAAGAAATAATCTTAAGATAAAATAATGATTTATGTTTTTAAAAAGAAAGCATGGATCAATGATTCTCAAGCTTCATTATCTATCAGAATGCACTGGAAAGCCTGTTAAGATATTTTGCTGTGCCTTTTCCTACAATTCCTAATTTAGTTGGCCTGGGAATGGGCGGAGTATTTAGAATTTGCATTTCAGAACGATAATTCCAATGATTTGTTCAGGTTTGTGCTTGGGTGCTGAACAGAAGAGTAGGTCAGTAAGGGTATGTGAGGGAACAGAGATTATGAAAGGGAATTCACTTCTTCTGATAAAGGCCTTTTTGGTATAAGAGTTTTAGTTGATTAGAAAGTATTCAGGGTTAAATACTCATTAAATTAGTTTATTTCACTAAAAATTGTTTGAATATTGCTTTACTTTATCTTTCAAACTAATTCCTTCTCCCAAACCAGCCTGGATAATTTGGAATTCAGTGCATCTTGTTATAAATTAACACAATAAACTATCTCCAGGAAGACTACCCTGAGCACACACTAGGTGTCATGCATGGTTGAGGACTGGGGACATAATGTCAAATCTCCATCTCCATGGAATCCTGGCAAGGGATACAGACAAAAGACAAATTCATCAAATAAAATATATAGTACATCAGACAACAGTGATAGGAAAATATCAAATGGGATAATGGGATTAGGAAGTGATGAGAAGTGAAATCTTAAATAAGGTGATCAGAGAAGGATTTAGATTTGTGTCCAAGATATAAATTATAAATTTCGGTTGTATTTCCTGAAAACTAAACCAGAAAATCAAATGGAAGTGAAGAAACGTTGAGGTGTAGTGATTCTTAAAGAATAATGTTGCCACAATTATTTTGTGTTTGGAGAGCGAGCAGCGAGAGAGAATGTTTCAAGTCTTTCAAGGTTCCAAGGGCAATAAAATGTAAATATTGGAAAAACAGACCAAAGGTCAACTCAAAGACTCGCTTTAAAATTGAAATCAGTTTCATTTTTTTAAAAAACCCTGGCCAGCTGTATTTCACCTTGGATTCTAATTCAAAAGCAACAAGGTATATTGAGGTGAAGGATTAAGATTGGCTGTGAAAATTACACAACTTTGAAATTCATGACCAAAGGAGATGACTTAGGAGAATGGCCCAGAGGAGTTTCCTCATCAAGCAACATGTTCTTAATAGAACCTCTAGCATCTGAAATTTATTAATAGATAAGTACAGAATTATCAGTAGAAATATCCTCCAAATTGGAAGTTTTGGATTACATATTTAAATTTTTGCAAAAGTGAAAAAATTATTCTAGGATATGTTAGATTTTCATTGCTGTGACCAAATTCCTGATAAGAGCAACTTAGAGGAGGAAAGATTTATTTTGGTTCACAGTTTCAGAAGTCAGTCTATGGTCGGCTGACTCCAATACAGAAAACCTAAGGTAGAAGACCATAGCAGATGAAGGCTCATCATATGACATCCAGGAAGGGTGGGGGAGGGAGGGACGAGCTGTACATATATAGTCCAAGGCCACTCCTCTGATGACTTAATTCCCCCAGCCATTCCCCCACCTGCCTACAGTTTGTACCCAGTAGTATATGCATCTATCAATTCATTAACCAACCAAAAAGACTAATCCACTGATGAAGTAACAACTTCAGTTACTGCCTAATAACCCACATCTCTGATCCTTGCAGCATTGCTAACATGTGAGTTTTGCAGGGAATTCCTAGATCCAAACTATCACATAGGGAAAGTCCAATCACCAGGACTAACTCAAATATCTGTTTTGCTTTATGCATAAACAGAGATCCATGGTTGAGCCACCAAAAAGAAGGAACACAACAGAGCTCACCTTGGGGTTCAAATGCATGGATAAATTGGCAGGGCTAGCACTGTTCTGTACTTCCCTTCCTTTCTCTTTCATTCATTTGTGCTAATGATTGAATGGAGAGAATTTAACTTTATGCCCCTAACCCTTTTTCTCTCTTCATGAAAAGTAGCAGGTCTGCCTCTTATGCTATGGGAATGGTGGTACCAGGACTTACAACTTTGCAGGCAGTTCCTCCTGCCCCACCCTTTATACTTGGAACACCTGGTCCTCACCTTACTAAAGGTATACTAAGTGGGGAGGGAGGAACCACAGTCTGAACTGGATTCTGTCTCTGTGGTACCTACTGTTACATTTACCTTCTTATTAGTTTGTTGTTTACAACTAAAAAAAAAAAAAAAAAAAGCATATTTAAAAAAAATGGCCCTGTTAAACATCAATATTTTTTTCTTCATTGTAGGTTTGGGTTTACTAAAGGCAGATACAGAGAGAAAGAAATTAACATCAATGAAATACCATGTGCCAAGTGCTAGACTTCACCAAGTAGCTGTTAGTGATCTTTGAAGGAAAGCAGTGGTTTTTCACTTTGACCAATAAGAAAAGTGAGATACAGAGAAGTTTTCAGGGTCACAGTTAATAAATATTAGCAGCTTCATGTTATACTCAGGTCGGTCTGATTTGTGTCTTTGATCATTTCACTCTTGAGGATTGACTATGGATTTTCTAATAATCCTACTTTATTTTGTTTTCAAAATATATTACCTTTTTAATTTCATTAAAAAAAAAACTGAAGACCTGGCTGGCTCTCTATTAGAATATCAATGATCTTCACAGCATAAATGTCTTCATCTAATTCCTCGGCTTTTTCTTAAAGATTCCTAATGTAAACCTCATTTACCTCTTAATGTGCTCTTGGTTTCTGACATTGCAATGAATCTAATAAAATATGAAGTGAAGTGTTAGAAAACTTAGTTATGTGGGGGTGTCCATTTTATTCCTTGAGTTGAGCATCTATAATTGTTGCATCTGTGTGTCATGTTTTTAATAAACAGTAAAATGTATTGGTCAGCTGAATTTAGTAATATAAAAAAAGACATATAAAACCATTGTTATATATCATGACCTAATCATACTATGCTATTTATACTCTATCATAATATAATTATAACATCTCTAAATATCTAGGTATGTAACTCTGTAGAGATACAGAAACTATTTGGGTTATTTTAAAAAAATGCAAGGTTTATCAGAAAATTAATCAATGTAATTGATATGTTCATGAAATAAAATAATGTCTTAGACATAGAAATAACATTTGGTGATCTTTGTCTTCAATAATTTATATAGAAAATATACACATATACTTAATTTACATGCATATAGAGACTGAATGGCATGTATTAAATGAAATTCTCTAGCTTAATAAGTAGTATCTACAAACATATCTAGAAAAACATCATATTTTTGATAAAATTTTGAAATGTTTCATAGTGAGATCAGGAATGAGAGAGTTCTCTATAATTCTCACTTCTGCTAAACATTGTACTGAGGGTCCTATGCAGTGGGTAATGAAAGAAAATGATTTAAACATTAGGATCAGAAAAGAAAATATAGAAATGCCATTAATCGTGGAAGGTATGATTACACACATAGAAAATCTGACAAAGTCCATAAATAAATCATAAGGATTTATAAGGTTCGAAAGGCTGATAAGATTCAAGGTCAATATACTAAAATAAATTTACTTCTGAATACTAGAAGCTAACAATTAAAAGATTATATTTGAAAGTAAGATAATTTATACTATATCACAAAAATATCAAGTGCCTAAGAATAAATCTAACAAAGTACAGTTTCTTCTAATCAGAACTTTCTAGAATATTAAGGGAAATATGTAAGAAGACACATATATAAAGACAGAGATGAGACTCATTGACTCATAACTAAATGCCGTAAAGTTGTCTGTTATTATTTACATGATCTATTGATTTAATGTAATCCAACCAATATCCCAATGTTGAGTTTTTTGTTAACTTGAAAAGTTAATTCTGAATATACACATTTTTTTTTCAAAAAAATAACCAATGATGCTCTTCAAGTAGTCAGAATTATTCTTTTGCCATAAAAAATATTATAACTATTATAATTAAGGCCACATGATATTGGCTCAAAATTAGGCAGACAGAATAGTGAATCAGGATTGAAAACATGAAAATAGGCCTATTTAAAGAAATATTTGATTTATAGCAAGGATTATATTGTAGTGAGAAAATGGGCTTTCCAATGGTGTTAGAACAATTGGAAGATATGAGATAAAGCACTATCTTATACCACATCATCCACAAAAATGAATTCCAGAAAGATTATAGATATAAATGTAAAAGGCAAAAGCAATAATACTTCCAAATGATAAGAAAATATCTTGTGATTCTTAAGCAAGATGTAAGATGTTATGAAGAAAAACACTGCTAAATTAAAGCATTAAGAACTTCTGATTGATTTAATTAAGAAGATGAACAAACACAGGATGTGACGGGGAGGTGTTTGCTATACATAATGGATCAAGGGTGCTAACCACAATATTACAAAATTTCTACGAAGCAATAATAAAAATATGTCAATAAAAATGAACAAAAGAATTGGACAGGCCTAGTGTTTAATTTGCCTAGTATGTAGTAAATAGATAGCTCTATTTACATTTTTAAATAAAGATTTCTTTTTTTACTGTTTTTTTTCTGGGGGGAGGACAGAGTGATAGATAAAACACATGCACAGAAAAGTACACAGAAAAACTTACATGGAGATATTTATTATATATCATAACTCACTGTATGCAAATGAATAATTTTTCATTTTACAGTTCATATTTATTGAGGATTTCTAGTTCCTAGTTATTATGAATAATGCTATTCTAATGATGTGCATGTGTTTTGAGATAGGTACCAGAAAGGGGACTTCTGAGTCATCATACATGGGTACACATGTTATGTATGTATGTATATATGTATGTATGCATTTTGGTACTGGAGACTGAATCCAGGGGCACTTTACCAACTAGTCCCAGACCTTGTTATTTTATTTTGAGACAGGGTCTCACTAAGTTGCTGAGGCTGGCCTAAAACTTGTGGTTCTCTGCTTTAGCCTCCCAAGTAACTGGGATCCCAGGTATGCTTCACCATGCCCAATTGGATATGCTCATTTTAAAAATTAGGAGGTAGTAAGTAGCAAACAGTTCTCCAGCGGCTGTGTATTGAATTACATTCTGTGATAGGGTGTCACTGCCTTGTTAACTCTTGATAGCATTAGTTTTTTATTAAATTTAGGCATTCTGTCTTTTGCATATGGAAACTTCTTTTGGCTTTGTGTGGATTTTTCTAAATTTTAATGGCAATAATGAACCGTTGTTACAAATACAACTTGAAAGAATGTCAAAAAAAACACAATATTGAGCAAAAGCAGCCAAATCTAAAATATGTTCTATTTATAGGAACTGAAAATACATAATGTTTAGTGATGCTTATGGTAGAGTAAAACTACATCATGATTGCAGATCAGGGTGGGGCTTCCTTTTTAGCAGGGGATTGTGGGGGAGGTAGTAATGGGGAACTAGGGGCCTCACTCTGGGTGCTGATAATATTTGCTTTCTCAACAAGAATGATACTTACACAGGTAACCACTTTGCAGTGAATCATTCAGCTAAACATTTTTCTTTTGCAGGTTTATCTTTAGGAACACAAAATTTAATCAAAATCAAACAAGAAAAATAAAATCAACAAATACACTCAGGTGATGCATGCAAGGAAAACAATACCTAACTGTGCTACTAAAGAATAAGAGAAACAGACAAGCAGCAAATTGCCGTCTCTTTTCTAAAAGTGAGAGTTGTGACAAGTTGGTTCAGCCAACCTGGGTCATCTGAGTGAAGCAATTGTCAGAACTCCTCTTGGATGACCAGGTTTCTGGTCAAGGGCAGGCCAACTTTCATGTCTAAGGCAGAATCCTGAATCTCCACATCTAGATCACCAACTTAAGGAGAATCTGAGACAGTGGAAAGTCAAAGTCTAAGGAAAGTCAAAGAACTAAGGAAAACACGATCAAAAAATGAAAAGAAGTCATCCAGTGAAAGGCACCATTTTTTCCTTATGCATGACAATTAAACAAGCCAGATTTATATAAAAACCTGAATGGTCAGAAATCTTTATGTTTGTTGTTAATGAGTTTACGATTTTCGGGCGGTGTGGGTGGGGGGGCGCTTTGGAATTCAGGAAACTCCATCATTATATTTGGAGCAGCATACAATTCCAGAAAGCTCCTGTGGGTGGGGCCGTTGTGCCAAACTAGGAAGAAGTCACTGAAGGTACTCTGTCCCCTCGAGGATGCTTCTGAGACAGAACCATAGCAGAGTGTGTGCTGAATTATGCAGTGATAAAAAAATAAAAAATAAAAAACCCTGAATAGACACAGTCTGGTGACTCAGAGTTTTGAGTTTGGAGACACTGTGAAATCAGAAATGAAAGCTATTATTTGGAACGAAGATCGATGTTTGATTCATGTGAAGAAGGGCCAGAAAGAAGAAAAGGTGGTGTCACAGAAATGTTTACATTATCTCCAATGAACGATCGGCCTTGGGCTTGGGGTTCCGAATGTTTGCTATTTGTTTCTTGTAGCTGCCTTTCTGGGTTTATTTTAGTCATATTGTGTCTTCTTCCTGTGGGCTGTTTTCAGTTGCCCACATCATTTTTTAAGCCTGAAGTAATATTTGGGGTTGTAAGGAAAGATTAATAATGTTATATCCCACGAGGTGTTGAACACACACTGCACCAGGCTCCCATGTATCAGTACACAAATGACATTAAGCTCATTAGCAATATCAGAATCCGTCATGACAGGCTGAGAACTTATGAAACAACCCACCTATCATATGTAGTCAAAAGTAGACTCCCTTTTAAAATCTCAGTTCCTTCATGTAATTTCACTCCCGAGATATGCAACCGCATGTTAGTTCTTTTCAAATGAGCTTCCAGATGTCCCAGGCATTCAAATTCACCCCAACTCTCAAGAATTCCCCTCCTTTTTTAGTGTTCTTCCTTCACTCCCTGTGGCCTTTCCCAAGTGTGTATGGAATTCGCCCAAATTTCATTTTATTTTTTGATTGTCTGCCAGCCAGATAATAAGAGGCATCTGATCAAGGGTTTAGTTAAGTGCTCTATCCAGCAGTATTTGTGCTGCATACATTATTCATATATTACCACCCTGGACAAATCACACTTTGATTATACAGTCATTTTTCAGTCCATTCATTTATCAGACAAGTAGAGTTCACGGGAGATCAGAGGAGCCCCACTTGTGAATAGATAATGAACTTGGGCTCTTTATCCACTCTAAGTCCTCTGCTCCCCTTTCTGGTGGTGAGCTCTCTGTCAAGGACCTTTGTGAAGATCAAATGAAGTAATAGATGTAAAAGTTCTTTGAATGGTAAGTGTTGTGAATAAACAGAGAAACATATCCTTGGGAGGTAGTCTTTTTTTTTTTTTTTTTTTGAGCATTCACCAGTTTATTTTTTTTAATTTTTTTTTATTAATTTTTATTGTTGGTTGTTCAAAACATTACATAGTTCTTGATATATCATATTTCAAACTTTGATTCAAGTGGGATATGAACTCCCATTTTTACCCCATATACAGATTGCAGAATCACATCAGTTACACATCCATTGATTTACATATTGCCATACTAGTGTCTGTTGTATTCTGCTGCCTTTCCTATCCTCTACTATCCCCCCTCCCCCATCCCCTCCCCTCTTCTCTCTCTACCCCCTCTACTGTAATTCATTTCTCCCCCTTATATTTTTTTCCCTTTCCCCTCACTTCCTCTTGTATGTAATTTTGTATATTGGTGCGGCCAATTTGGAAAGCAGTATGGAGATTTCTTGGAAAGCTGGGAATGGAACCACCATTTGACCCAGCTATTCCCCTTCTCAGTCTATTCCCTAAAGACCTAAAAAGAGCATACTACAGGGACACTGCTACATCCATGTTCATAGCACCACAATTCACAATAGCAAGACTGTGGAACCAACCTAGGTGCCCTTCAATAGACGAATGTATTAAAAAAATGTGGCATTTATACACAATGGAGTATTACTCTGCATTAAAAAATGACAAAATCATAGAATTTGCAGGGAAATGGATGGCATTAGAGCAGATTATGCTAATTGAAGCTAGCCAATCCCTTAAAAATAAATGCCAAATGTCTTCTTTGATATAAGGGGAGTGACTAAGAACAGAGTAGGGATGAAGAGCATGAGAAGAAGATTAACATTAAACAGGGATGAGAGGTGGGAGGGAAAGGGAGAGAGAAGGGAAATTGCATGGAAATGGAAGGAGACCCTCAGGGGAGGTAGTCTTTTATAATAGAATGATTCAGGGTCACCTACACTTATCTTTCAATCCCAATCATTGTGTGACCTCAGGACCAATTGAAACTTTCAGAGCCTCAGTTTGATTATCTATAGAATGAGTACAATAGCTCACACTCAAGATGGGTAGAAGGAAGACAAAAAATCATATATATATATAAAGTCCTAGATAAAGCACTGGGCCTTACCTATCCCAGGTATTTAAGACAGAGTTCTTTCCTGTGGCTGTTTGTTGGTATTGTTCATTTGACAGTCATCATGGACATATTTATTATTTTGCTCATTTTTCTTTGATTGAGTATGTGCTTGGCTGACAATTTAATTCCAAGCACCAGAAAGATAAATTTTTATTGTTTTAACTTCCTTCCTAGGGTCAAACACATGAACATTGACATTGCATGCATACGCTCAAAAATGGAAGTTCTATTTTCAAATACAAATCTCTGTGCTCAGTAAAAGGAGGCGCCAAGTGCCTCTGTACTGATGATTTAATGGAAAGATGCCACACACAGGTGTGCACATGCCTACATGACCTCACAGAATAAGTCAAACCCTGGCAAGGCCTGCTAATGTGTGGACTTCCTGAAGCAAGTAGAAATGTAAAGGTTAAATGCAACACCTTCCACACATTCAGTTGACTGAGAATAAATTAGCACCCTTTCAGCACTTATTTTAACTTCATAATAGTTATACCTTAATAGTTAGAGTCAGTAGTAAAATTATCTTCTACCTAAATTACTTCTAGGTCAACATACATGACTGCAGAGGCCAGTGTAAAATAAAATCTGGGTTCTTCATGCAAAAAGCAGAAAAAAGTGCCATTAATCTATATATAATACATGTATTTACACATATTTTATATACATATACACAACACATACATATGTATGTGTCTATATAATTTTTCTTTGTATTTTTCTCGATCTCTGTTGGTATTTTTTAAGTATTTAATTTTAGTTGTGTTGGACACAACTCCTTCATTTCACTTATTTATTTTAAAGTGGTGCTGAGGATGGAACCCAGGGTCTTACAAGTGCAAGGTGAACACTCTACCACTGAGTCACAAACCCAGCCAGGTATTTTTGAATTGATATATAGTGGCACACTGTCTCAGGAAAGGGGTACTTACAGAGTGTGTACAGACTCTCTGAGGTGCCCAGGAGACCCCTTGGGACATGGCAAATGAACCTACATGGCTAATTTGTGATCGCATAGAAATTCCATCCTTCTTTTCTACAAAATTACTCAGAGCATAGGAGCAATAGTATCACAATATAAACTCGGTTACAAACACTAATAATATCTAGATGAGGTATCAGTTTACCCCTCCTGACAGATGTACCTCGCCCAGGTAGGAAAGTCAACTTCCTCTTCCCATGGGCCTGCTCACCAATAGAAGGAGGATGGGTGACCCCCAGGGCTTTACAATGCTGTTCCCAGAATGTTTGTCATCTGAATGGAGAGTGAGAGAGGGGTCTACCTGTGCTGCATCACATGCCTACTCTGCCCTGGTGTTGCCAGACTGGGGAGGGACAGCACTCGCATTCCTTGGCCCAAGATGCCATGGGAATGGGTGGCCTTCCCCAGCTCTCCCTGGACATGGGCCCAATTTTGCAACTTCAGTGGAGTGTGATAGCTGCCATTGTGTGATTATAAGGAGGGGAGACTAGATGGAGTCTAAGCATCAGTAAGTGGGACATGAGAAACCCAAAGCCCCTGTGAGCCAAGACTCTAAGACCCTAGTGAGTGCTCTTTTATCTAATGGGATATAAGTTACAAGACATGAAAGCAAATATGAAATTATTAATAGTTTCATGGGTCCCCTGGTAGGAACAATTCTGCAAACTGGAATGTGTGGCTGTACCGGCTGCAGGCTCCTGAAGATGTCACTGATTGTTTTGCACCATGATGCTTTCAGGGATTCCCCCAACTTGCTGCCAGGATGTAAATTGTAACTTAATATTTATCTCCAAATTTCTCATTTTTATACTTTCACTGGGGTGGTGACTTGCTAATAATCTGGCTCATTAGAATTGTGGAAATACAAAGGGTGCAGGATTAAATATGACTGATATCTCCTTTGAGAACATGTATGAGCGTTATGACCTCAACTGGAAAAAAAAATCTGATTGCCTTTTGGTTTCTGAAATGCATTGAGAAAATTGCTGTTCTGCCTGGGCTAGACAAGCGGGTCTCCAGCGTAGGGTTTGCACAAACTAATGTATGACAGAAAACAGTGTGCCATGTGGCAAATAAACTGTTTTTAATATCATTTAATGGAGTAAATTTGAGAATCATTTATTTTGAACATATTAAAAAGTACTCATATACTTCCAACGAATGCATGACAGAGTCATTTCACCCTTCTGCTCTGAGCAATGATCCAGAGTATAAGAAGCACGAATATTAGCTTGCAAGCTAAGTTGAAAATAGTAACAATATATAAAACACTGAGACACCAAAGGGGTTAAAAGTTTGGAAGAAGTGTTTTCTGAATTCCTCACCTTCTGATGTTGTCTTTAAACACTAGATTTGAAGTAACAGAGGAATAAATATATTAAATGTTACAAAAAAAGTAAACACAGAGAAACAATAAAATAAAATCAAGTGAAAGGTAAGCATAAATTAGAGGAATGAAATCAATTGGATCATTGGTCATAACCAAAAGTTGATATACATTGTTTAAGAAGAGGATTAAAGATAATATGTAACCTAACAGCCTCAAAGGTAACCACAAAAATACAAGTATTCACTCTCCAATTTGAAATGAATAAAGCATACAGCACCCACACATACACCAAAACACATTGTTAAAGCAAAGCCAAGAAATTATTGACTGCATGAAGAAATATTTTTTTTATAAAGTCACAACAGCTAAAATGCAAACAGAAAATATTTGACTATCTAAAAGCAAACATTTCTGCCATGCAAAATTCTATCATGACACTTACTAAAAGAAAAAAAAAAAGATATAAGTTCAGACCAAAGCACACCTTGGTTCTATATTGCTTATAAGAAAGCCCATGTAACACATAATTCAGAAAATTGGAAAATATAATAAAGAACAAAGTCAAGCTTGACTGTTTGGTGCATATTGCAAAGCTACGTTATCTAGATTTCCATTTTCCATATGACCTTACTGGACAGAAGTATCCCTTGGAGCAGTTTCAGTAGGCTGTGTGGACTCCTCTATAAGAAGGTTTTATAATCAGATACAAGAACAGATAGATATAATGAGACCCAATGTCCTCAGTTCCAAATCCTCTTCTCCTCCTAACAGACATCCCAGATCTATCCTCAGAAGCTAGCTAGGTGGTCACTGCCCCAAAGCACTAGCTTCCTCAGTCCATGACCTGATGTTTCACAGTCCTGCTCAGATGACCTAAAGAGCTGAATTCTCAGGGATATAGGAAAGCCCCTACCTGACTACTGATGCTTCATGAGGGCTGATCTGAACTGCTGAACTCCACAACGTTTCTGCCACCAAATGTATGGAGTTTTCTCTTCCACCAACTACTTCTTTAACTCTTCAGAGGTCAGCTGGATGTCCTATACTTCAATTCGGACACTAATTCCCTTATACAGATCTCAGAGCATAAGAACTCAGTGCCACAAAACTGCCACTACTTCAGATGCCAGTCCCAACTCTCAGATGAGCTACAAATTCAGTCTCAATGATTTGCTAGAATAGCTCACAGCAATCAAGTAAGCATTTTAGTGACTACAGATTCTCCTCCACTTATGATGGGTTATGTCTCCATCAACTCATTTGACATTGAAATGCATTGAATCCACCAAGCCTATGGGACCTACCACCTTAGCAATACTACCTATAGAGGAAAGGCTGTTTCCTCTAGTGATCGCAGGACTGCCTGCAAGCCACAGTCACTACTTCTGCTGCCCTGTGTCATGAGTGTTGAACTGCATATCATTAGCCTAGGGAGAAAATTCCAACTCAAAGTATAAATTCTATCTAATGCATACTGCTTTCACATTATTGAAATTGAAGTATGGCAAGTCAAACGTCCTAAACGTGGTACCACCTATATTATCTGTTTATTATAAAGAACATAGCTCAGAAACGAATGGAAAAAAATGCATGGGGCAAAACACTGAGGAAGGGACAAGGTGCTTCCATGCCTTTCTGGGGAATATCATCATCTCCCAGGACCAGGATGTGTTGACACATAGAAATTCTCTTCAAACTTTGTCTGCTGCGGTGTTTCGAGGCTTCAATATATAGACATCATTAATTATATCATTTGCCTTTAGCTCAATTTCTAGTCCCTCTCTTCTTCTACCCAGAGGTGCAGGGGTGGGGGAGGGGGGCTAAAATTTCGAGTCTTTAATCAAGCCTTGGTTTTCTGGTGACCAGCTCCCAGCAGAGTCTATCCAGTATCCTCCAGTCATTTGTCATTTATTAACATATAAAGGACACATCATTCAGGAGATTCCAAAAGCTGTGTGCCAGGAAGTGGGGACAAGACCCCAAATACTTAATTTTTATTATCATGAATGTTAGGAGAGGCACCTTCCATGAATCTCTGTTCCACTTCCTGACCTTAGCTTCCCCTGCTTCTCCAAATCCTCTTCTCCTAACAGTATTCATGCAGTCTAATGCTTATAATAATAATAGGTACATTTTAGTCAGCTTTTTCACCACTGTGACTGAAAGACCTGACCAGAACAATTGTAGAGGAGGACAAATGGAGGACTCCCAGCTTCAGAGGTCTCAATCCATAGACAGCTGGCTCCATTCCTTAGGGCTCTAGGTGAGGCAGAACATCATGACAGAAGAGAGTGGTGAAGGGAAAATCATGTGATGATCAGAAAGCATGGAGAGTCTCCACTAGCCATATACAAATATAAACCTCAAAGGCAGACCCAGAGACCTGCCTCTTACAGCCACAACCCACCTGCCCTCAATTCCCACTTAGTTAACCCCATTAGGGGACTGATTCACTGATCGGGTAAGGCTGTCATAATTCAATCATTTCCTTTCTAAATCTCCTTGCATTGTCTCACACATGAGCTATTGAGGGATGCCTAACCATAGTGATAAACATAGAGAAAAGGAGCGCACACACACACACACATATGTGTGCATATGTAAATATGTATATATGAAAAAATTTAAAATAATTTTTTAATCCTTTCTTTAAATTCCATGAAAGATCGGGTGGGCAAAAAATAAGGAAAGGAGTTAAGTATCATAATTTAAAAATCAGATGCAATAGATATACTTTACTTCCTGTGGACTTATATTTGAGAATGAACATTTGTATGATGATCCATAGACTACTCCTAAAAACATGACCACCAGGAAAGGTATCAAAAGAGCTCCAAACACAGAGAGGACACAGGCAACTTCATTAAATTACAATGGGATGAAACTAGAATCAATATAAAAGTCAGAAAATCAATTGATTATGCGCCTAGATATTAAATAACAACAGCAACCAAAACTATAACAGGATCAGTTCAAAACATCTCATAAGTTAATGAGAAAATGATTAATGCCAGAAGATGCAGGATACTTTGAAAATGGCAATGATGAACACAAACCATATTAAAATTTAAAGGATCCAGATAAGTGAGGCTGATAGAAAATGTTAGTTAATTAGACCAAGATAATGCTTTTCATTACATAGGCTTGAATAGGTTAGAAAAATTAATAAAACTCTATTTTCATGTAAGTCTTGGGAACATGTCACTCTTTTAATTGATCATTAAAATTAATATTGGTGCAAATTCTCTAAAGAACAATTTGATATTATCTTTAAAATCAATAATTGTTCTTATGTATGATGTAATGATTCTACTTCTAGAAATATTCTTACACATGTATTCAAACACTTACATGATGTCAGGTGTGCACAGTTATTCACCTCAACATCATCATCATTATTATTTCATTACGGGGAATTGAACCCCAAAACTTGTGCATGCTAGGCAAGTGCCTTACCTCTGAACCACATACTCAGCCTACAGCCTTCTTTTTAATAGCAGTGATTAGTCATAATCTACATTACCACAGTGGGAAATGGTTTTTAAAAATTACAATATGCACCATTCATCTTGTGCATCTTTTAAAAAATGAAGCTTCTCATGCAATAATCTGAAAGGATTATCAGAACATATAGTTAAGAGAAAAAGTGCAGAAGAGCTCATTTTTATAACAATCTGTGTTTGTTCAAAAAAGAGGTCTTCTATATGTGCTTGGACATATGCAGAAAATTTCAGAAAGACAAACAGTGACCTGGAAGGTGGGAACTGGTTTTCTAAGGAGTAGGAATATCAGTAGACTTTTAATTACATGACTTTATGCATACCTCTAACTGTATATAGTATGCACATATTAATTACTCAAAAAATAAAATATAAACAAGCACAGGAAAAGCCCTACTATATCAACTACGAAAGCTAACAGTATGATAAGTTTCTATGCTCTTCTGAATGAGAGAGTAATTTGGTGGAACTAGTGTCAGATTTCAGGAATTCTGTACAACTTCTAAAGTCTCTCATTCATATCAATTATCAGAACCTACCAGCACCAATGTGTTGAGGGTGGACAGGGGAGGAAAAAACAAAATCATAGAAAACCACAGCACTTTGCAATCAGTGTTCCTATATACCATATAGTAAGCACTTCTGATATTTATCACTTCCTGACTCCAATCAATCACTATTAATTTTGTACACTTATTACCCAATCAGATGCACATGCAGTATTCTTTGTTTTTTTTTTTTTTTTTGCTCATTTTAGATATACATGACAGTAGAATGTATTTTGACATATCATGCATACATGGAATGTAACTTCCGATTCTTGTGGTTGTATATGATGCAGAGTTATGCTGGTCGGTTATACATATATGAATATAAGAAAATTATGTCCAATTCATTCTACTGTCTTTATTCTTAAATCCCACCCACCACTCTCCTTCAAGTACCATCTACCTCATTTGGTATTCAAGACTATCTGCAGCCTTGGAAACCATGCCTCTGGAATCAACACACACATTCCCTGTTAAGACTATTCTAATTATACAGAAAAACCACCTTGTGTCAAATATACTTAGCTTTCTTAATTCACCTACTTTCTCATGATATAGGTTGTATATGCACTTTTACTCTACCTTGCCTATCTCTGCATGTCAATATCCTCCAACCCTACAGACCAGTTAACATAGACTGTCAAATTGCCCCTGATTTCTACATTTCAAAATTCTGCTTACTCTATGAAAACTCCTGACACTCTTTACATTCAATTTAGGGCACCTTTTACATATCATCTTATATACACACATATGTGTTTTTATATAAGTTTACAGATCTTTTCAGGTCAAAGAGAGAATTTTATTAACATTTTTAATAGTGATTAATGTGTTTCCCTATACAAAGTAAACAGTGAATAAACATTTTGAGTGAATAAAGGAACAAACAAACCTCCCCCGCACACACAATAAACACACACAAATACATACACACACATATTTATGCTCTCTTCATCTAAAGCTGACGTTTTGGTGATGATGCCAAAATTCTATTTACTTTTCTTTTAAATGAAATACAAGTAGCCCTATCTTTGGACTTTTTAACTTGAGGGTATAATTAACCCACTGTGCTGGTCTGTCTCTGTTGCTATAACAAAATACCTGAGGCTAGTAATTCATTTTTTAAAAAAGAGGTTTATTTAACTAAGTTTAGAGGCTGAAAGTAAAAGATAACATTATAACAGAATAATAATTATTGGTTTCATGAGAACTAAAGGAATCCCTTCTGAGGGCAGGGTACTCCAGTGAACTAATTATCTTCCAGGAGGCCCCATCACTTAAAGATTCCACCACCTGTCAACGTAGATACAATGGGCACCAAACTTACAAAACATCGATCTTTGGGAGACACACTCAGACCACATTCAAATCATATGACCTAGATATTTATATTTCCTTCCTTCCTTCCTTCCTTCCTTCCTTCCTTTATTTACAGATATAAAGACAATTAAATCAAAACTTCACTATTTACTCCCATATTTCTTCTTGATTTCCAAAAGCAGTGTAATATAAAAATGATACAGTTTGAGCATTAATTTACTTCTGTATCTCAGGTACTGCGCTAGACAGTAGAGCTATTCAAATAAAAGAAAAGACTTGTTCACTGCAAAAGAATTTTTCTGCCAGTCTATGGGTAGTAGTTGACAAGTGCCCAGTGATGACTGAGCATAAATAGTGCTGGTGAGAGAGGAAAGTGTTTAGAACACAGTAGAGAAACACCAGATGCTCTTCTACCAAAGAGTCATTAACAAGAAAATCAGACTAGTATTTTTTTTCCTAATTCTCATTCCAAAGAAAAATATTCTGAATGCCAAGAAATAAGGGCCACATGCAAAACTATGGAATACATCAAATTTTTGAAGCCTGGGGTTGAGAAAAGTGTCTTGAAGTTGTGATGGGTCAGTAATAAGCAAGGAGAACAAAGTATCATGGAAGACAAACGGCGAGCTACCAATATTAGTTCTCATACAGTAGCTACTGCTACTGATTACAATATGTGCTTTATAGTAGAACTGCCCCCTCAAAGAGTTAACAAAGATTACCCAAGCTGTGTAACTTAGATTTAATGTTAGTTCACATCTGTTTCACAGTAACGTATCAAAAGGCCTCAGAAAATCAAATATAATTAGGGGTGATAAAGGCTCACTGGATTTGGCAATGTGGAGGTCATTAGCTACCTTGACCCAAATGAAAATCTTTTTAATAAAATGAGGGCAAGTTGGATATAGTATGGAACAGTTAGAACACCTTCTAAGAAAGGAAATTCATGAAATACTGCTCAGATAATTGAGGAAGAACCACCAATCTATTCATCACTCTGTGTCTGGAGGGTACACATGTTCCCGTGTTGAAAAGGAATGGAAATTTAAAAAGTATAAATTCAATCTGTCGATGATACATGCTGAAATTTATGGAGAAGGTATACAATGGCAATAGTTTGCTTCAAAGGAATGTGGGAACAGAACGTTGGTGAGGTAGATGAAGTTGTGTGATAAGTACATGGAATCCATTAACTTTTTATTTTTCCTTTAAAATAGGAAGAAAAAGAAGATGGTGGGCTGGGGTTGTGGCTCAGTGGTAGAGACTTTGCCTCACACGTGCGCCACCCTGAGTTCGATCCTCAGCACCACAAAAAAATAAAGAAGTGATAGAAAGGTTTTGTGTCCAACTACAACTAAAAAATAAATATTAAAAAAAAATAAGAAGATGATAAATGTTGACCAATTGGAGAAGGAATTTGGCCATGGAGGAAAATCGAGAAATAAGGGAGTAATTAGCTACAGGGTGATGGAGTATACCCATCAAAGATATATATATTTTTTTTCATATATCTTATATGTAATACATATATATGTATAGTGTATATAATATATAGTTATAACTTATGAAATGTAATAATAATCATTGTAGTTAAACTATATATAATATTCTATTTTATCATATGTGAATATTTACTGTTAGGCACAATTTCTTAGATGAAGAAATAAAAACCAAAAGGAGAAAAGGTTAGCATTTATTGTATACTTTGAAGTCACCAGGCACTTCCCCTAATTTATTCCATTTATCGTCACAATGACTTTGTATGGTAGGTAATGTTTTTAATTCAGATTCATCAATGACGAGACTGAAGCTCAGGGAATCTAAGCAACTTTCCCAGCCAGATCAACCAAAGCAATGGCAGGTGGTTCCAGAGGACCCGTGGAAAGATCCATGCTATGACTTGGGTCTGGAATGACCTTCAATGTCTTCTGTGATCAGAAAGGGTTTTGGGAGAAGTGATTGGATCAGGGGGGCTCCTACCTCATCTGTGAGTAATTCATTCATGACTGAATGGACTACTGGGGCGTGGACTCAGTTGGGGTGGGGAACAGTCTGGGAACTGTTTCTTGTCCTCTGCCCTTTCCTCTCTCTCTCTCTTTCTGCATCCTTTTTGCCATGAACTTGGCCCTGCCCTTCTGCCATGAGATCCTGCCTTACCGCAGGCCCAGAGAAAAGGATCCCGCCATCTATGGACTCAAACCTCTCAAACTGTCATCCAAAATAAATTGTTCATGTTCGGTCCTTTGTCCAGTGACAAAAACCTGAATAATGCAGCCCAATTTCCTCAGAGAGAAGAAACTCTATTCTTGGGTCTGGAGCACGGGGATTGGTTCTCATTTTACTTAATGTAATGAGCTTAGAATTATAGACAGAACATAGTTAGCTTTCTCATTGCTTCTGGGTCTGCCTCTGTGACTTCTGTTAGTGTTTGTCATTTTTCTACAGCAAAAATGTAAACCGAGGCCCAAAAAAGATTGAGTGGTTTGCCTGAGGTGAGGGCACAAAGCCAATGAATGGCAGAGTTGGGATGAAGACCCTGTTCACTTAACTTCTGACCCTGTGCTCCTTTTCTCTGCGAAATCAGCCAGAGTCCAGGATATAATTATCCCCTGAGGATGATTTACATTTCTTTATTGTATTATTCAGCAATTTTAGCTGGTGGTTTCTTCATTTATTTCATGCAGTGGCTTACTTTTTTTTTTATTATTTGTTTGAAAAACGGCCCCAGGGACTCAGATTAGTTCCTATGCCTGTGGTATTGCTTTTAATATTTGTAAAAGAGGATTCAAAGGTTACTTTTTAATATACAATACATTTTTTTTTTGCTTCCTTTATAATTAATTCTGATTTAGGAAGTGGTAGAAGGAACTGAGAAGCTCAGTGTTTAAGAGTTCAGTGCGTGGGGAAGTCATGATTGTTTTTAACATCTACGTCTGGTCCTAAAAGACATACAGGCAAGTTTCTCTGGAGCTGGGAGTGACTTGTCAGTGACATACCCTTGGAGACCCTTCAGCTCATAATAAAGACTAATCGAACACAAGGTAGATTTCGTTGATATGAGCCAGAGCTACTGATCTACATTAAAAAGAGTACACATCTAATAAAATCAACCTTCTCAACTTGGAGAAAAGCCTGAGATAAGTGATCAATGTGGAGTGGCCATTTAGGAACCCAGTGTCGTTAACATCGACTTGTTGTTTCTGTCAGTTCAAACCTCAGGAGCAGTTGGCACGGTCTCCAGATATTCTGGTGCACGGATTTATTAGGGTTGAAGTGAGTGAACAGCTGAATTAAATCACTTTTCAAACTAAAGTTGGGTTAAATCACTTTTCAAACTAAAGTTGAGGATCTGTCCTATAAGCAGAGAAAAGCCTTGTCTACATTTGTTCTGCAGCACCCACTCTTGAACCAAATTATGTGTTAAGAGTAGAGCACACTAATGCTTATGATTCATACCTTGAATCATACCTTGCCTGAATTCTTTTGAATCATACCTTGCCTGAATTCTTTTACTACTTTCCTGCTCTGGCCCTCTGGATCGACATGCCCTGAAGCAGCATCTCGGTGAAGGTCAACACTATCAAGAAAGTGGAAGATTCTCTCTATGAATGTGGCCTGTGACGCCAGACAGTCTGGGTTTGAATTTGAAGTCTGCTTTTTATGCTTGGTACATTGGACTGTGGAATCTGCAGGGGATTGGTTCCAACACCCATTATGAATACACAAACCTGTGAATGCTTAAGTCCCTTATATAAAATATCTTCATACTTGCATATAACCTGCACACATCCTCTCATATACTTTAAATCACCTCTAAATGACTTATAATACTTAATGCAATATAAATGCTAGGGAAATAGTTGCTATGTTGTATTCTTTTAATGGAATAATGACAAAAAAATGTCTGTATATGTTCAGTACAGACACATTTTTTTTTTCTGGATATTTTCAGTCTACAATTGGCTAAGTCCATGGATCTACACCCCCTGGATACTGAGGGCAGACTGGCAGTGCAAATTTGAGAAAGTCACTAAATTTGTCTTAGTTTTCTCATCCAAAAGGAAATGAGAACAGAATATATTTCTAGAAAGATAGAATAGTACCACATAGTAAAATAGTTAAAACCTTTAATGCCTTACAGTAAGTGATTAAAATATTAGCTATATTTTTATTATTCTTAATAACATCATTATAGTGACTCATCTCACTATTTTTCTAACTCCCCAATACCTGTGATCCAGGTCTGGCCAAGTTCTATGGGCCCTGGAACTTTTAACTAACCATGAGTGATAAGAAAGAACTGCTTTAGACTTCTTTAGATGCTCCCTGTTCTATTTTTCTACTCCACTGATTTAAGAAGTATAGAACACAAATTAAGAATCACTATTTTTTGTTGTTGTTGCTCTGGGGATTTGAACCTAGGGTCTCCTGCATGCTAAGCTCGTTTTTTACCACTGTGCAATACCCCCAGCTCTAAGAATCATGATTATTGAATCTTCTACTGAGCTGCCTTAATTTCAACTTTCAGCTCTTCTTTTGAGAGAGAGTCAGTGTGGTGCAATATACAGCTTTAAGAATCAGTGCTTGGTGCTCTATGGACCCAGGAATCAGGCTCTGGACATGGACAAGTCTGAGTCATAAATTGATCACTTACTTAGAACTTATTATATTTATTTTACTTTACTTTTTACCTGTAAAGTCAGAAATGATGTAAAATGTTGAGGTCATGTTGAGATTAAAGTTGGAATTTAAGTAGCACACTGGGGCTATTAACAATTCCATTTGTAACTTTTTGACACATTATGTACCAGGGATTCTGTTAAACTAGAAGACACTGTGACCTTAATCCCACAAGAACAATTTAAAGGAGAGAAAGTTTGTTTTGGCTTCTGGTATTCAGAGGTTTAGTCTGTGCTCTGGGCTCAGGGTAAGGCAGAGAATCATAATGGAAGAAACCTGCTCTATTCATGGCATATAGGAAACAGAGAGAGGGCAGGGGAAAGGGGCTACAGGGAAGATTAAACCCATTCAGGGCTCACCTGCAGGAACATCTCCTCCAGCCACACCCCACCTGCCTATAGTTATGACCCAGTTACTCCTTCTAAACTAGGATGGACTGATTAGGTTACAGCTCTGACAACCCAATCATATTACCTCTGAATATTCTTACCTCTAAATATTCATGCATTGATGCAGGAACTTTGTGTGTGTGTGTGTGTGTGTGTGTGTGTGTGTTACCGGGGATTGAACCCAGGGCTTCTTGCATGCAAGGCAGGCACTCTACCAAATAATCTATATTCCCAGCCCGAACACAGAAACTTTTAAGGGACACCTTATATCTAAATCATAACAGTATGTATCCAGACAGACATAAGTGCTTGGTGCTCTATGGACCCAGGACGCATCTCATGTCATTGTGTGCTGGATTAGTGAATAGTTGAACTGAGGCTGAAAATGCTTTCCAGGTACAGAGGGTACATAGTGCATGCCAGGTGGAGCAAGAGTGTAAAAGAAACCTCCAAATTGAATGGTCGAGGAGGATAATGGTTCCATTGATATTATCAGAGCTTATAGTGTGAGAAAGGATGTAAGAGATGTGGGAGATAAATCTGAAGAGATCAGCAAATCCTACATCATGAAGTTTCTTGAGAGCTGCACATAAGAACATAGAAAACAGGAAGGCATTGAAAGCCACAGAAATTATTCAATAACTGATAGATAACATGATCATTCTTGTTGTTAATGGTGCGGTGTCCTCAGGCTGGTAACTGATATTTAGACAAGCTCAACTCTCTCATGCATGGGATACCCCTGTAACAGTTTCTGATTCTGTGTTCCCCTTTCTGATGTTTCCCAAAGCAATAAAATCCACCTGTCTAAGGCATCAATCATTCTTCAATTTGTCATCTTACCATTTTCTTTTCCTCCTAACATTCTAGCCTATCCCAGGCCCAGGTAGTGATGTAAAGTGTAGGCTCAGAGTCTGGATTGCCTGGAGATAAATTCCCAATTTAATGCTTATTAATTTTGTCCTTGGACACATTTTAATCTCTGCCTTAGTTTTTAAATGTGTTAATTGGGCCTATTAATGGTATACATCAGCTCTCAGAATTGCTTTGAGAATTAAATAACCTGATACATGAAATAACATTGAAACCTTCTACCATAGGCTGAATACACAGTAAATTTTATTGCTGTTAAGCCCTAAGTCATGCTGCTCCTTCTACCCTTGCTTTGAGTTTGTGCTTCAGAAGTATTCTCCACTCATTGGAAGAACGTGGGAAAACTACTGATGCAGGAACACACCATTCACTTCAAATGCTGTCTCCCAGGTATACCAGAAAGTTCCATACCACACAGGATCTAGGATGTTAGGGTGTCTTCAAAGGGGAACTTGAGTTGAAGGTAAGTAGGGTAGAATGTGGGAATTGGAGGGGACTTGTTCTAATCTATATTAGCAGAACATGTGTTCTGTTTCATTTTATGCATTTACTTGGTTATTAATATGGTAACAATATGTTTGACCAAACAGATATTTCTTGGCTTCATCACCACATATAGAAGTTGAGTGAAAGAGTAGTTAGAAAGCAAAATCTTCAGGGTGAAGGTGGAATCGGGATGAAGTAATATGACAGAGCTTTAAAAAGTAGACTTCAGAATTAAACACATGTGTCAGAATCCCAAGCAGAGATTTCCTTTTTTAGTTTGGCATTTCCTTCCTGGGCTAGCCATGTAATCTCAACATGTTTCAACCAACAACGAAGCATGCATAACCATTTTTCTCCCAAAGGATATTGTGAAACTCTGAGATAATATATGGGGACATGCTTTAATAAGCTCCAAAAGTATATTTGAATTCTAGTTACTGCTAGTGATGGGTCATGTTTGGTGGCAGAGAAGTAGATGGATGATCCACTCACACAAATGTGAATAGATGAAAAGAGCTCATTTGGGGTATAGAGATAAAAAGAATTATGGAGAAAGACAAGTTAGTGCTGCGCAAGAGAATTTGTGTCAGGTGATAAGAAAAAAAGAGGTCTCTAGACCTCACAGAGATGGATGCTTAATTATAAGCAATATTGTTAGCTAAATTGGCAGGAAGAATCTAATGGAGGGATTTTTCTTTACTTCTTGTTTTGTTTTGTTTTGCATGAGACCAATGACATCAAATAAATCAACATGCATAAATCAAAGGCATTCCTGTATATCAGCGACAAATCTTCTGAACTGGAAATGAGGAAAACCACTCCATTCACAATATCCTCAAAATAAATAAATAAATAAAATACTTAGGAATCAACCTAACAAAAGAGGTGAAAGATTTATACAATGAAAACTACAGAACCCTAAAGAGAGAAATAGAAGAAGATCTTAGAAGATGGAAAAATATACCCTGTTCATGGATAGGCAGAACTAACATCATCAAAATGGCGATATTACCAAAAGTTCTCTATAGGTTCAATGCAATGCCAATCAAAATCCCAACGGCATTTCTTGTGGAAATAGATAAAGCAATCATGAAATTCATATGGAAAAATAAAAGACGCAGAATAGCAAAAGCAATTCTAAGCAGGAAGTGTGAATCAGGAGGTGTAGCAATACCAGATTTCAAACTGTACTACAAAGCAATAGTAACAAAAACAGCATGGTACTGGTACCAAAACAGACAGGTAGACCAATGGTATAGAATAGAGGACACAGAAACCAATCCACAAAATTACAATTATCTTATATTTGATAAAGGGGCTAAAAGCATGCAATGGAGGAAGGATAGCATCTTCAACAAATGGTGCTGGGAAAACTGGAAATCCATATGCAACAAAATGAAACTGAATCCCTTTCTCTCGCCATGCACAAAAGTTAACTCAAAATGGATCAAGGAGCTTGATATCAAATCAGAGACATGGCGTCTGATAGAAGAAAAAGTTGGCTACGATCTACATACTGTGGGGTCGGGCTCCAAATTCCTTAATAGGACACCCATAGCACAAGAGTTAATAACAAGAATCAACAAATGGGACTTACTTAAACTAAAAAGTTTTTTCTCAGCAAGAGAAACAATAAGAGAGGTAAACAGGGAGCCTATATCATGGGAACAAATTTTTACTCCTCACACTTCAGATAGAGCCCTAATATCCAGAGTATACAAAGAACTCAAAAAATTAAACAATAAGAAAACAAATAACCCAATCAACAAATGGGCCAAAGACCTGAACAGACACTTCTCAGAGGAGGACATACAATCAATCAACAAGTACATGAAAAAATGCTCACCATCTCTAGCAGTCAGAGAAATGCAAATCAAAACCACCCTAAGATACCATCTCACTCCAGTAAGATTGGCAGCCATTATGAAGTCAAACAACAACAAGTGCTGGCGAGGATGTGGGGGAAAGGGTACTCTTGTACATTGCTGGTGGGACTGCAAATTGGTGCGGCCAATATGGAAAGCAGTATGGAGATTCCTGGGAAAGCTGGGAATGGAACCACCATTTGACCCAGCTATTGCCCTTCTTAAAAGAGCGTACTACAGGGATACTGCCACATCAATGTTCATAGCAGCACAATTCACAATAGCTAGACTGTGGAACCAACCCCAATGCCCCTCAACAGATGAATGGATAAAAAAAATGTGGCATTTATACACAATGGAGTACTACGCAGCACTAAGAAATGACAAAATCATGGAATTTGCAGGGAAATGGATGGCATTAGAGCAGATTATGCTAAGTGAAGCTAGCCAATCCCTAAAAAACAAATGCCAAATGTCTTCTTTGATATAATGAGAGCAACTAAGAACAGAGCAGGGAGGAAGAACAGGAGGAAAAGATTAACATTAAACAGGGACGAGAGGTGGGAGGGAAAGAGAGAGAAAAGGGAAATTGCATGGAACTGGAAGGAGACCCTCATTGTTATACAAAATTACATATAAGAGGTTGTGAGGGGAAAGGGAAAAAAATAAGGAGAGAAATGAATTACAATAGATGGGGTAGAGAGAGAAGATGGGAGAGGAGGGGAGGGGGGATAGTAGAGGATAGGAAAGGTAGCAGAATCCAACAGTTACTATTATGGCATTATGTAAAAATGTGGATGTGTAACCGATGTGATTCTGCAATCTTTGTAATGTTTTGAATAACCAATAAAAATAAATAAATAAATAAATAAATAAATAAATAAAAGCTATTCTCTTAGACCAAAAAAAAAAAAAAAAAATTCTATTTTCTCTTGAACACTTATTCCCCAAAGAGGTTTCCTCTTAATTTTTTTTTTAGTACAGGAATTGAATTCAGAGGCACTTAATCATTGAATCACATTCCCAAACCTTCTGAAAAAAAATTTTTTTGAGATAGGATCTTCTTAGATTGTTTAGGACCTCAGTAAGCTGAATTTCTTCCTGTGTCAGCTTCCATAGCTGCTGGGATTACAGGTATGTGCCACCATGCCTGGCCCTACCTCAATTCTTTCATCAGGGCCCTCATATAGCCCTATGACTGCATTTGATGGGCAGATATATAACAGGGAAATTTTAAGGTTGATGGTATAGGTTTTTTATATAACTACAAGTTGGAACTAAAGACAAATAATGAATATTGAATTACCCAAGGCAAGGGCACAAGGACACTGGATTTACTTAGTAATTATGTAATAAAATAAAAGCAGTAGAAGTGATATAAATATCAAAGAAAATATCAGCATAACCTTAGGTTTGTTTTTGATTCTGGAGATTGACCCTGATTCTGGAGATTGACCCGAGAACTAAGCACATGATTTACTCCTTATCTAAAGTTTTAAGGGTAAAAGTTTTCATGGTAAAACAGAGGATATGAAGGATAGCACTGCAAAGGATCTTACAAAATAGAGTTTAAGAGCAGTTTGGAGGCAGGTGAATTTAGCTTTGAATCTCTGTTCTGTTATTGTGCGTTGTTAGGTGTTGGTTAAGTTACTATTTTTGTATATAATCCTCAATTAACTCATCTAGAAAATGGGGCCAATAGTGATTATCCCATCAGGTTGTTTCAAAAATTATATAAAATTAAAAAAAAATGTTTGCTACCAAGACTATTTCCTAGTGAACATTCAATAAATGTCAACTGATACAAATTAAAAATAAAAATTAAAGGACAAAAAGATGCCTATAAACAGGAAAAAAAAAGGCAAGTTCAGAGAACTAATCCTAGATTATGACATTGACCTCATGTATAAGCAGCAGAAGTGAGATTCATTCATGATCCATTTAGAATCAATGTTCCAGGTGCCCACCATGCTTCAGGCACTTCCCTGTGAAGAGTGGGGCAGTGAGATTTGCTCCTAGTCTTTCCAAGAATTCATACTCCAGGAAAAAAACCATATTAGTAAATTGACAATAACAGTCTTACACTGGAAAGGTAGTATGCTCTAGGGCTATGGAGGAGGGCTGTGTCCACTCTGGCTCGTTCTTTCTGTGGTCCCCCAGGAGTTGGGGACCTCAGCCTCACTCTTATCCCTGCCAAGGCAGTCCTGTCTTATCCATGGGTAATGCCCATGTTGGTGGAATTCCATCAGAGTTGGTCTCATCTTCTCCAAAACTGGTGCTGCATTGAGCATTTCCTGGCACTGTGCATGACAATTTCCATTAACCTTCTGCACTTCCAGTAGTTCCTATTGGGGGTGTGTGTGGTCATTTAGAATAACTGAGCCCATTTTTCAACATATTTTCCCTCCATATATCAGAAGTATTTTTTAAATATATTGATTCACACATGAATCTTTCGGACTACTTATTATCAATGTTATCATAAATATACAAATTTGCAATGTCTCCAATATGGGTGGTACCCTACGGCATCTGTTTGGGGATCCATATGTGTGTTCACCTGACTGCAATATCGGAAATCTTGGCAAATATTACTATTTCTGTTTTCCGAAAAAATCTAGGATTCAGATAGACCAAAAAATTTTCTCAAATCATACAACTTTAGAAAATGACATGGCAGAAATTAAGTGCATACAGGCCTGACTTCAAAATTCCTACTTCTGCTCTGTAAAATGCTGATTATTAGAAAATGTTAATTCCTTCTAGTGACCACTTCTGCTCTTCACTTCAAAGAAGAAACAATTCAAGTTTTCACATTCAGAACATCCCCTCTAATCACACCCCAACTTTCTTTGATTCATTGTGTGAAAGCACTTTCAATTCATTAGGCATTCCCTCTCTTTAGTCTGTGTTTCAAAACTCATTATTCAACATTTATCTACACCAAACTGTATTTGCCATCCATTAGCTCTCTATTAGCCTGAGGTGCCCAAATGAGCAAATTTTTCCTCTGTCAGAATGCATAGTGCCTCATTATTTGTTGTTCCCCATAATTTAGTAGCATCTGCAAATTTCCAAGCTTGGTTTTGAACACTGACACTGTGATATCAGTAATACAAATCATGCAAGATAATACTGAGTTGAAAAAAGCATCTTTATTTTCACCCCCATCAAGCTGACATAAAAATGCAATGAAATTATATAGTTGTCCCAGAGTCTATGATATTTTATCTCACACCCAAGTATGGATACTGGAAAAGGTGAAAAGAAAAAAAATTATATCAGTGGGTGCCATGGTGCATACCTGTAATCCCAGCAGGTCAGGAAGCTGAGGTGAGAGGATGGTAAGTTCAAGGCTAGCCTCAGCAACTTAGTAAATAAAAAGGTATAGGGATGTATCACAGTAATGGTGTGCACCTGGGTTCCCAGTACCAAAAAAAAAAAAAAAAAAAAAATCAAGCCAGAGAACTAAAAGATGAAATATCAGCTGTCTGTGCCTTTGTTAGGCTATACCTTCACAATGTCAAATGGGTTCTAATTTTTAATGTGACTATGGATGCACATCCCTTTTAACTGAAAAAAAAATTCTGTTATCTCAAATATTGACCTGAAACATCTACTGTGTAATCATTCATTTCAATACATTTACTGAGAATCATCAGGCATTCATTTTATTTCAAATCAGTCCAGAGTTGCCTATGCTTCAACATCTGCCATCAAATTGCAAGCAAAAAACATACAGATAGTAATCATAACAGGAACCATTTATTGCACATTGATGACATGCTATTCTCCTCAAGAAGCTTCATGTTCATTTACTATTCCTCACCACAAGCTTTTACCTTGCTCTTCTTTTTTTCCCATTTCATAGATAAGAATATGGAGAATAAGAAAGGCCAGGGCACTTGCCAAATTCACATAGTAATAATGTACCAGGATAAGATTTTAACTCACGCTTATCTGGCTCCATAGGTCATGGTGTAGCCAATAAACTATGCAATCTTTTATGCAATAATAGTAGCACATTTTTTTTTAAAGGTGAACAAAATGAAGACCTTGTAAATTCAGTCTTTTGTGTGGACTAGATTTGTATTTTATGGAATAACCTCCTTCCCCTAATCCTATTTCCACTTGTTAACAAGAATGCTGTTGGAAAAGATCATACCTTTCATTCTATGAGTGGAAATAAAGTTACATGGCAAATATTCTGGTAAATAAAATGAAAGACTGTTGGAAGATCACAGTACCAGCTGTTTAGTGGGGACAGAGGGATACAAGCCACCTGAAGAAGAGAGTACAGGTGGTTAAAATGGTCAGTAAAGATCAAATCTCCATTATTTCACTGATTCAATAATGTGGGTAATTAAATGTAGAGGCTTGAAAATACTTCCATGGGTAGTGTTGTTTGTAATTAGAAGAGGATCACTAGTTCTTATCTTGTTTGCTATTTTATTCCCAAGACCTTGAATGCACTCAATATATACTCATTGAAGGAATGACTGGTCTCTATTTTCCTTGCAAAGCTATGTGCATTGCATAACTTGAGGTTTAGCTCTTAGAGAAAACTGTGAGAAACCCAGGTGGAAAAAATCAAAATAAGGCCTTTGGCCCTCAGAAGAACTCACTGAAAAGAAGGTAGTCTGGCCTTGATTGATCAGCAGCAAATTAACACAGTCGACATGATTTCCATGCGTGTATGCTAAGAAAATGGAACCAAATGAGTAGGTAGAAATCCTCCTTTAGAAGAACACAGGCCAGGGAAGGAAGGAGAGGGTATAGAACGTGAGGGAGGAGATGCAGGGGAGCAGAGAGAGGCTCCTTCTTCTGTACCTTGCATCCTGCCACTCTACACTGGCTGTGATCTCATGAGTCAGCAGAATGTTCTGAAGCCAACCTTTCTGCTATTCTTCAAATGTTAAATGTTCCCCAATGTCCCCTGGGTTTAAGATGTGGTCCCCACAGCGACATTATTGGGAGGTTGTGCTACTTTTAAGAGTTAGGCCCCAGGGGGATATCTTTATGTCATTGGGCCGGGGACATGCCCTGGAAGGGGACTGTGGGACTTGGTCCCTTCTATTCTTTCTCTTGTTTCCTGACCATGAGGTCAGTGGCTCTGCTCTGCCCTCTACCCCTGCCATGATGTGCTATCTTACCATAAACCTAACTATAGTGAGGCCAATTTATAGAGAGAAATGTCAAAAGTAGTCAATGAAAATAAAAAAAATTTCTCTTTATATGTTGATTATCTGAGGTATTTGTTTAGTGACAGAAGGCTAACATAATACTCTGATGTATGGGAGAACTCCAATAAATTCTGCTCTCAAACCATTAGCCACATTGAAGAGATTATAAAACCCACCATATACACTTTCTGATCTTTTGTAAAGTTTTCCAACACCCCTGGATTCGTTGAGAGTTACCATCACTTCAAGACCTCAGTTTCCCCCATACTTTTGACTTAAATAGGCATTTGACCCCTTTCCAATCACTTTACCCTCCTATATTTTGGCTTGACATACTGTAAAATGGTAAAATATAATCTAACATTGCAGAACGAGATTGTGAGGTTATAAAGAGAAAATGAGAGTACTTTCAGAAATCAAAACACGATTTAAAAAAAAGAGGAGGGGGCATCAGATTCAATATAGAGGATGCCATCCAAGGTAAAAAAAGACATTGCCTTAGACTGACACAAGGATAGTACAAAAGTGGAGAACATACCAGATGTGAAACCGAAGGCTGCTTGGTTCCCAGAAATTCCAGGTAGTATGTATTTGACCTACTTTGGATTTTCAATTCCGTCAGCTGGCTCAGCAGAAACCATCTGCAGTATTTCTACACAGACAGCTCTGAACTGATTTTTCCTGAAAGACCTCAGGGCAAAGAACTCGTACGACTTCACTATGTGGGGACCCATGACTCTAGGGTCCAGTTCAAATGTATTCCTCTAAAGGCATGCGGAATCCCTCCATGAACACATATTAAGCCTCCTATGTTAAACTCATCCTTCCATTTATCTGTGCTCTCCTCTCTCTGCTCCTCATTCAGGATATAAACCATAGTCACTTGGTGCCTATTGTGGGATACATACTTTACAGATTTTATCTAATTCAATTCAACTGGACAACATGTGGAGACAGTCAGACCTTCCCATTTTCATCATGATGACACCGAGATTCAGAAAGGTAAAAAATAATGTTCCTGGAGTCAGAGACTAACACAGAGGCAAGGCCACAGGGTCAGGCTTCTCCACTATGCTAGTTGCGACCATCCATTTTTGAGTGAGGTAAGCGATTTCTCTTCTTCACTCACGTTGAGCCATCTATCACTTACTCTGGGAAGTAACCGCTCCGGGCCTTACTTTGTAATCACTGGGGATATCAATTCCTCACTTTCTATCTCCTTTAAGTAATTTGAGGGTTCAAAAACTGCCCTAGCTCTAACTTGTTCTTCGTCACTGAAATGCCTTAATCCCACCCACTCTGTCTCCTATCAGATCCAACATACACTTCGCTATTGTGGAGATCACCCTACTGTGGGAGGCCTCTTTTGCTTCCCGTTGAGTTTCTATCCTGATCTGACCGCTCTCCCCTCTTTCCAGAGGCTACCTTTTCTCTTCTCCATGCTTCCAAACCCTACTCAGCTGTGAGATCCATCCTTTCCCCACATATAAGTTTCCTCTTCTCTCTTATTCATATCTTTATCATTTTAATCCCTAAAACACACATCTATTCAATTTATACTGCTTATGTACCACAACGGGCTTGATGTACTTGAGAGAGAATGGCTTCTGTTTCAAATTCTATTCGAATCTTACTTCTTTTAAGTAAGATATTCAGTCTTTCAAAGTCTCAGATTCTCCTATGTATACATTGGAGGTAGCACTATTTTGAAAGGTATTTTGAGAGGATATCATTTAAAAGGGGCCCATATAATGGCCAATGGCATAGGAGATCATCAATACCTTTTTGTAGTCTGTCACTGTGATAGTTTAATATGCCATGTGCATACCAGTACTTCACTCTCAGAGGCTGGTAGTATTTCTCACTATTTCTTCCATAAATCCTGTGGGTTTCAAGGGCAATGCAAATACCATTAAAAAGGGGGCCCTGCCTTGTGTTATTTTTTGTGAGGTTTTTTTTTTTGGTGTTATTTTATTTTGATAATTTGTTGGGCATATGGGAACCAATCAGAATAAATAATTTTGATTGGTAGTATATCTTTAGTGGGTGGAAAGCATTGTTTTACCATCAATTCCACCTAGTGTAATCAATATAACCCCCTGGAAAAGTTAGCCACCAGGAAATGTTTTGTAAGCTCTCTTTACTCAAAAAATATTTTTAAGAAAAACAAATATCTTCATCCACATTGTTGGTTCTCCTTTTTTTATTTTAAGTTTTTGAAAAAGTTCAGAAAAACTTAAAGCATGCTGAGACTGATCATTTATGTGGTTTTGAATCATACAAAATTCTTTTTGAATGTAGGAATTTTGTTTTTCATAAAGAATTATTCAATCAGGGAATAACTTCTCACAACTATATTAATTGTAGCTTTGCTAATTATTTTTTCTTTCCTTTTTCCATACATTCTCTTGTTGTTTTTTGAGACCCTACTACGTAATGGATGATACAGATGTTAGGAATGTAAAGATGAAAAGATTGTTTTCTGTCAATGGCTTCACTCTCAGAGGAGAAGATGGACTTGCAGAGAAGCCGAGGTAGTATGAAGTAATTGGCATACTGTCATATATACTCAGTTAATCCTCAGTTAATGCTCTACAGCTCAGGGCTGAGATTCAAAGGCTGAGTATGAATTAGTTAGGAAGACTGGGATAAAAATGGGGCCAGGCCATTCCATGCATCCCCTGTCCCTGCAACCACTATTATCACTTATTAGCTCTTCTCAACTATGTTATGTTCAAGTAATTAACCAGTGGTTCAATTCATTTCCCATCTATTGTAGCAGGAAGTGCACAACAGAGCAGAGATCTGAACTAAGCCACATGTGTTGAGCCCAAATCATTAGGTTTTGAGATCAATCAAATATACTTATGTTTGCTCTTCTCAAGTTTTATAATTTTGATTTAAATTTCTCCTCTAACTAATCTGGCATAGTTATTTCGACACTTAAACATTATTTTCTTGAAATTGTTGTTGCAAAACTTTTGTGACTGTGAAAATATGAAAGAACATGGAAAGAAGATATGAAGCATATTGGATCTGGTAAATTAGCCACCTGTGTGCCCTAAATTCCAACGACTCCATATTCCATCTGCATGACCCGGGGCTAGTTCTTTAAGCTTTCTCAGTCCTGAATTCTTTCTTTAAAAATTAGAAAGGAATTTTAAAAATATGAAATGATATGCTGCTTATCAAATGTTCAGTGCAGATTAGTCCAACAAAATGTTTGTTTGTTTTTTTTTTTTTTCCTCTAAGGCTTAAAAAAAGGCTTAGAGTCTTCTGCATCTGAGAAGATAGAATAGACATAATTTTTCTATTCCTGAGACTAAGTACAACTGAAAATTCTGAACACTGTAATTAAATGGGGATAAAGAAGTCTCTGAACATTGAAATAGAGTGGATGAAGAGCTTGAAACTGAAAGGATACAGTCATAAATGCTCTGAATTTTCTGTTTTTTCTTTATATCATGAATTTAGAGACGATGGAACTAGAACCTGAAAATGTCAATAGTAGTAGATAAAAAGTCTGTTCTCCCTTAGCAAGTGGTCAAGAAAAGAGCATCCTAGCAATCTGGAAAACTTGCAAAAAAAAAAAAATACAGAAAAAAAACGTTACCCCTATCTCCATTCTTGCAAAGGCTGAGTGGATAATCTGTACTTTGGATAATCTGTACTTTGCCCCAAGTGGAGCATTTGAGAATGAAGGTCAAGTAGGGAGCCTGGATTTGACTCTATTGCCAACAGTGCATCCTCTGCTCACAGATTCAGTGCAGACCACCTGGGAAGTAAGAGTTCTCACCTGACTCAGCACTAATGGGGAATCCAGTCTTCAGATATCTATGAGGGCTGAGCAGGAAGCTTGAATTTCTACATCCGTCTAACAATTGCAAGGTGGTTCTCTCTTCTTTGAGTAATGTCAAAAAAATCCAGTTAAAAGATTAAAGAAAATCCAGAACCTTGTATATGAAATATACAAGTTGTAATTCTAGATCGCCATCATACCAAAAGTGGAGAAAATTAAAGATGGAGTGAAACAAATTAATGGATACTGGCACCTGGATCAAAAATGTTAAATCATCTGACAAAGTTTCAAAGGTAGACCTGATGAAAATGTTTAAATGATCAATTATGAGCACCCATAAAGGAAAAGTTTAAAAGCCTCAGCAAAGACATAGTATCAGTAAATAGACAGAAGATACAAAGAAGAATCAAATGAAAATATTAAAATGGAAAAAAATGTAATAATAAATAAAAATATTGTGGATAGGCTTTAGGATAGGAGAGGACAGGGGGAAAAATAAAAAAACAGAAGAAAGAAGAATTAAAAAATTGCCAGGCTTTAAAAAACAAGAGAGAAAAAGAATTGGAATAAAAATAAATAGTGCTTCAATAATATGGCATGAATACCAGATTACTTAAAGTTTTGTCATCTAAATGCCAGAAGAAAAAAAAGGGTGGCACCTAAAAATCACTTAAATAATGGTGAAAACTTACCATATTGACAGACGACAGAAACCTACAGAAGATAGAAACCTCCTAGATAAAAAGAGACCCAAAGATATCTATAACAAGACACATCATAATTAAACTTCTGAAAGAAAAAAGCAGTCAGGGAAAATGATACCTTACTCATAAAGGGAGAAAAAAACGAAAGATTTCTCATCAGGATCCACAGAGGTCAAAAGGAAGTGGCAGAATATTTTTAATATGCCTAAGAAAAGAACTGTCAATCAGTCAATCAGAATCCTTTAACCAGCAAAAAGCATCCTTCAAGAATGAGGAATAAATAGAATCTCAGATGAAAAAAAAAAACCAAGAGAACTTGGCACTGGCAGACTAATTTTAAAATAATGGTTATGCTATGTTATCTAGACAGCAAGAAATGATTAAGGGGGAAAAAAAAGCTTGAAATACCTAGAAAGAAGAAAAAATACAGTAAGCAAAAACATGAGTAAATTCAATAAGCATTTCTTCTTCTCGTGAATTTTCTAAGTTGTGTTTGACAGTTGCAGTGAAAATCATAACACTATCTAATGTGGTTCTAAATGTATGCAGGCAAATATATAAACTATTTAAAGCATTTATATTACAAAAGGAGGAGAATGAAGGGACATACAACTAAGCAAGCTTTCTATACTTCACTTAAAGTGGTAAAATGACGGCACCAGTAGACTGTGATTAAATACTTGCATATAATATACCTAGTAACTAGTAATACAGCTACATAAAGAGATACACTCAAAAGCCCTATAGATATATCAAAATGGAATTCTAAGCCAGGCTCGGTGGCGCATGCCTGTAATCCCAGTGGCTGGGGAGGATGAGGCAGAAGGATCTCAAGTTCAAAGCCAGCCTCAGTAAAAGCCAGGCACTAAGCAACTCAGTGAGACCCTGTCTCTAAATAAAATACAAAATAGGGCTGGGGAGGTGGCTCAGTGGCTTAGTGCCCCTGAGTTCAATCCCCAGTACCTAAAAACAAACAAACAAGAGAAATTCTAAGTATATGATCAAGTAATTCAGTAAGAGAGAAGAAAAAGAAAAAAATGAAAAACAGATAAAGTAGAAAACAATATTGAGTTTTAAGTTCTAATATATTGAAATAAAATATAAATGATCTAAACACAAATTAAAAGATAGGATTTTTCAGGATGAATAATAAAACCATGACCCAACTATATGCTGTTTTCCAAAGCTTATTACCAATATATACAAATAGGCAGATTGGAAGAAGAGGGGAAGAAAAAAATGGCATGAAAACCTTAATCACAGAAGACATAAGTGGCGACATTAATAGCAGATTTGGTCGACTTCAGAGCAATGAAAATTACCAGAACGGTAAGGTGTGATGTGAGGATAAAAACATCAATGCAACAAGAAGATACAGTGATCGTAAAAGTGTATGATTCAACAACAAAGCTGTGAATAAATACTGATAGAACTGGAAAGAACACCAGACAAACCCACAATTATAGTTGAGGAATTCAACATCATTCTGTACATGATTAATACTACAATAGAACATCGGCAAAGGTTACTGAATAACTAAATAACGAAAGTTCTAGCTAACCACAGCCAAATGCATATTATTTTCAAATTCCTGTTGAGTATATATATATATATATATATATATATATATATATATATATCAGGATAGAAGAAATACTGGGTCATAAACCTAATCTCCACAAATTTTAAAGAACTGGAATAAAGTAGAGTATGTTCTCTGATGCCCATGTAATAACATAAGAAATAGAAAAATCTCCAAACACTTAAAAACTAAAGTGCACACTTCAAAAGAATGCACTGAGTCAAAGATAAAAATCAATAAATTACTAATTTGAGGAGATTGCAAATGAAAACACAAAATATCAAAATTTGTAGAACACATCTAAAATAATGCTAATGTGGTATTTACAGGTCTAGATGCATGATTTAAAGAGTTAAATCAGTATTCTAAAGTTAAACCTTAAGAACCTAGACAAAGGAGAGCACGGGAAACAGAAGAGGGTGGAGTGGAATGGGTAGCAGGAATCAATAAAATTAGAAGAAAAATAGTGAAAAATCAATGAAGAAAAGAGGTGGGTTTTTGAAAAACATCAACAATATTTAGAAAACCTTAGCAACACTAAAGAAAGATTAAAGAACTAACATCTGGAAAGAATCAGGAATATCGATTCTGACATTGTGAGAAACATAAGGGAATACTTTGATTGAATGGCAATTCCTTAAAAAAAAAAATCGCTACAACAAGTCAACAGATACGAGATGTATGTTTTGGATAGTTCTATAACTATTAAGGGGCTTAAATTCCAACTTTGTAAAACTCTGCCCCTTGGAAAAAAAATAAATCTCCAGACTCAGATGTTTGTACTGAAGAATTTTGCCAAACAATTAAAAGACATATTAGCACCAAGTCTAAATAACCTCTTTTAGAATGAGAGATACAGAAGAGGAAGAATACTTCAAAATTCATTTTATAAATACATAGGTACCTTGAATTCCTTCATGAAAACAGATGTAAAATCTTCAAGAGAACTTTTGCAGTATGTAAAGGTAATTATACTTCATTATGAAATGGAATTCCCTTTCTCCTCACTCAGGAATGTTAAACTTGTTAAATATTTCAAAATTCTTCATGAATACAGATGCAAAAAATCTTTTTAAAAGCTTTACAAGTAGAATTTAGCAATATATGAGTGTACTTATGCACTATTACAAGTAGGGACTCCCTCTCTTCCCCCTCAAATAATGTTGAACTTGTTAAGTATACAAAATCATTGGAAGTATATCACTTTATTGACAGGCTAAGGAAGAAAAAAATCTCATGATAATATCAGTCAATCCAGTAAACACTTTTGAAAAATTTCAATACCCAATCATAATAAAAACTCTCAGAAAACTAAAAGTAGAGAACTGTCTCAATTTAATGAAAAACATCTACAAAACACTATGTCTACCAAAACTGACAGATGTAAAACAATTCATAACAGATTCCAGTATAATCTATTTTTATATAGATAAGACTAGGCTAAAATTTACATAGAATAGTAAAAGAGCCTAGTAGAAAAGCAATTTTGAAAGAAACAAAGAAAACAAGGAAAGAATGAAGGATAAAGTAAAACAAAGAATGAAAGAAGGAGAGAGAGGAGGTGGGGAAGAAGAAGGATTGTATCTGCCTGATTTTAAGACAATTTATAGCAACAGTAATAAAATTTATGTGTAATGGTAGAGGGATAAACAAATGGAACATAAAGAGAACTCAGAAGGAGACACAAACATACTCAAATGATTTTTGACAAAGGCTTAAAAGCAATGCAGCAGAGAAAAAAATAACCTTTTGAACCATTAAACTTTTAGAAGAAAAACACAGCAGAAAAACTTTGGCATATAAAATCAGGGAAAGAATGAATAATCCACAAAGCTAAATTGAACTTCACCCAAATTAGAAAGCTTTGTTACCCAAATACTCTGTGAGATTGAAAAAGGAGTATTTAAAATATTTCAAACTACTTATCCAAGAAAAAAATTATCTTCACAAAAAGGGACATTTAGATGACGAACACACACATGCAAGATGATGGGCAACATCACCAGCCAACAGAGAAATTCCAACTACAACCAGGAGACATAACAGCATAGCTATTAGAATGTCTAAAATAAAAACCATTGATAACACCAAACACTTTCCAGGATGTGGAGAAAGTGGATCACACACATGTTGCTGGTGGGGATGTAGAATGTTATAGACATCTGAAATGTAGTTTGGCAGATGCTTTAGAAATTTCTCATGCCATTAGTATATATGGCTCAGCAATTGTATTTCTTGATATTTATTTCAGATACATAAAGTTCTATCCATACAAAAACCTGTATGTGAATTTTACATCTTTATTCATAAGAGGACCAAACTGGAAACAGCCCAATTCTCCTCTGAATGGATAAACAAACTGAGGCACATCCATACTTTGGAAAACTATTTGACACAAAATGAAACTGATAAATAAAAGGAAAAGGAATGAATGAAAAAGGAGTCAATACATGCATATCAATGAATCTCCAGAGAAGTATGCTAGGTGACAAAAGCCAATCCCAAAGTTTACATACTACATGATTACATTTTTATAACATTTAAGATCTGATAAAAAATTATGGGATGAAGAAAGGCTTAGCAGTTGCCAGGTCTGAGGGAGAGTTGAGGATAGGAGGAAACTAACTATAAAAAGGGCAATAATAAGTGATAGGAGTTTTGTATTTTGGCTATATTAATGTCATTATCTTGGTTGTGATGTTATTCTACAGTTTTGCAATATATTGCCACTGAGGACTCCCTGTAAGGGACATACAAGATCTCTCTGTATTATATTTTACAACTGAATGTGACTCTATAATTATCTCCATAATAAAAGAATAATTAAAATGGGGGATGGGTAAGTCATGTGCCACATGCTTGTCCTTCTTGGGGTATATATATATATATATATATATATATATATATATATATACACACACACACACACACACACACACACACACTGTTTAGTACTGTGTTCAGTGTCTTCATATAAAGGCAAACCCTCACCACCAGATCCCTTTTCAAAGAAACAAAGAGAACACTCACACAGCATGAGAAATTCCACATCCTGCAGCTGATTCATTCACACTTTTCAGAAAGGAGTCCCTAAGGCCTACAGCTCAGGAAAGGCACTGGTAGAGCAATGCTTTTATTTCCCAGAGACAAGTAAGAAATTAACACCTAAGAGAAGCTTCCACTGTTTAAAAGCTACTTTCACAAGCCAGAGAGCATGTAAAAGAAGGTTGCTAGGATGGAGAGCAGACAGGAAGTAATTTCACATAGGAAGCAGCAGTTAAAGAAGTTATGGAGATTTAGCCTGGAGAAGAGAAATGTTAGCAGGTGCACTTATTTGAAGAGCTGTTAGGTGAGACAAATAGGAAGCTTATTTCCTCTTGCTCATAAAGAGTGTTTCCCAAAGAGTGATTTTAATCGACGATTTTAGGTGGTATATGAACTAACATATTTCATGTTAATTGTTATTTTGTCATTTAAATGTGTATTAGAAAAATGGTACATCTAGTAATACAAAATTCTAATTATAGTAAGATATATATATATATATATATATATATATATATATATATATATATATAAATGCATATATTCTCTATTTTAAAATACCTAATTTTTCAAAGACGATTTTAAAAAGAGAAAAAAATGTAATGCAGTTATAGATGGATAGTGGCTACAACAATTTGGAGACTGTTTATGAATTGACTATGGATATTCAGTAAAGAAAAATGACTAATTATTCCTAGAATTCTTCAATCAGATGTAAGGATATTTATGAAGAATGCTGGCAAAAGAGTTTTTCTCACCATTGGGATTCTGGAAAAAAATGCTGTCTTGGATCCTTTCCTGACATTTCAGAATCTTAGAATCCATGCTTTTTTGAGTTTTTTTTTTTTTTTTTTTAAGTAGCAGTGAAAATCAACTAATTGTATAATTGCTGCAGATGTACTAAAAATAATTCTAATGGCATTATTTCAAGCCAAGAAAAAGCAGTCAGCAAATTCTAGTCCAAGTAATCCCAAAATTGCTTCTCTTTGGATTCACTGTCACTTTCTAGGAGTATTTCTTACATAATGAATTTGGGGCAATGTCAGTGTTTCTTATGTAATGGGCCCCATGCAACTGGAAGACGATGTTCAGTGTGCCCCCAAGAGAATTCAGTGTGCAATCAATTTAGAAATGACTTCTCTAGATTACATAAAGAGAACACATCCATACTCACACAAGGGTTCAAATTCACTGTTCTTGTCCCAAAGCCTGGGTTGTAGTTTTCTTTCTGAGCTGAAGTGTTTGTAATTATATCTTAATTTATAGCAATTTGTAAGTCAATTGCTTAGACTGAAACTATTTTCAGCATAAGACCATATTACACAGTGCATGTAGCTTTCAGAATACTGGACACAATGCATATTTTTGAATGAAATTTGGTTTACTAATGTAAACCTTTTAATTTGATTTTCCTAAGACATTGATGGCTTAAATTGATAAATATTGAGTTTATAGATCTCAAACATTGATTGTGAGGGAGAGTTAAGAGAGAATTGTAGAAAATTTTAAATTTAATTAAATCCTTCCAGTATATATTTCCATGTACTTGAAAATGTTGGAAATTTTCTTCTCCTTGTTCTATATATTGGACAAAGTTTGCCTGCAAGTTTTGTATTTCATCAATTGAATATACACTTGTAATAATAAGTAGAATTTACTGAATAATCTTAATGTGTTAGGCGTTCTTCACAATATCCCTTGAGGTTAATAATATTTATTGATAGAATGGTCTGGCTAGTAGGTGGTATAGATGGGATTTTTAACTCTGCATTTTGAACATCATCCAACCTCATTTTAAACATAGGAGTCAGTGGCTTTCAAAGCTTCCTATTTATTGTCAATTCCATGAAATCATTTCCTTGTGGAGATTACACACACACACACACACACACACACACACACAATGAATGAAAGAAGTAAACATTCTTTCCTTTGTGAAGTGACAGAAGCCACTCCCCTTTGATAATTGTTTCTCAACTATTTCATTTTTAAAATGCTAAACTGATTGGGCAACAACACTGACATTGCAATCCACCATTTAAAACTGAGGTAAATGAACTTCTTTTGTGAAGCCGGAAAGTAAAGAGTTGCAAAAGATTTTTCAAATTGCATTCCCTGTGGTCAAGTTCTGGGACTGAAAAGAATTTGGAAGTTGATGGGTGATACCCAAAAGGAGAAGCCACCCTGCTATCCCCAGGCAGCTAGGGAAGACAGCACAGTTGCCAGAACCTCTACTCAGGCAGACTGCTGCTGCTTCCTGGAGGCAGGATCATGTGTGTGTGAGCAGGTGTGTGGGGGCCAGGAAACCCAAGTGTGAAGCATGGATCTGCTAATTGCTGGCTGAGCGTTCTCAGGCAAATTAATTAATCTCTCTGAGATCAAATTTCCTGCCTATTATATTAGAATGATGCAGCAGGTGTTTTCACTGTCCCAAATCTTATGCCCTCGTTCTCCTTGTGATTTCAGCTCCCCTCACAGCAGACAGTTTTATATAAACACAAATTCATACAAATGAAGTTCCATTTCTATGCACAGCTGTGTGGCTTCTTCCAAGATCTTAGAACTGCTTCACCCAACCTCATGAATTTAGAGGAATTATGGTCCAAGAAGTGAATCTTTAACCAGTGAATAAACCTTTCAGCTTCCTGTCCTTGGAGGAAACAGATCTGCAAATTATTTTCTACCTCTCCCAGAGGTGCAACACAATTGAGTCCCTGCAGCATTCTACTGGACTTTTATTGATGTTGCCTCTTTTCTTGTATCACTCTCCCACAACCTTACTTCAACTTCCTGGGATCACCTCACAAATAAACTACCTGCACCCGACTTCTATCTCCATCTGTGCTATCAGAAACACATAAAATAAAAGGAACAAAATTGACATAAGGATGGTTGTAAGGATTAGATGACAAAAGAAAATTCTTTCTCTAGTGGAATGCCTTGTACTTTAGACATGGTCAAAAATTATAAGTTGTTTCAGATTGAAAATTCTATTACAATATGAGATGAAATTTGGGAAGGGAAAACACATGTGTTGGAGCTAAACTAATTTGAAGTTAAGAGCTAATGTATTCCTAGTAAGTGGAGAAATTAGAATTCAAGCCCAGGCCAATCCATAGTTATCTGCAGCTAAAATTATCTTTTTAAAGAGTTTAATCCATAATTATTTTCTATAACTTTATCAAATGGTACAGTTAAGGATGTGTACAAAAGAAATTAGTGTGTCTATATGCAATAAACTGTTACAATCCTACAAAACATGTTTACAGATATAAAAAATACATAAAACTTATTGATGAATAAAAAACACAAGATGGCTTTTAACAGGCAGACTATGATCCCATTTGTAAACATACCATCACAGTGATTAAATGCACATATAATTATGAAAAAGAAAAATTCGATTACTATATATTATATTTCAAAGAGTAGAAGGTCTTTCAAATGTAGAATTCTAGATTTGGTTTGGCATCTGCTTTCTTACTTGGCTTCTGTATTTTCTAATCTTTTATTTTTGGAGTCATCATGCATTGCTAATTTAACTCAACAAGTAATGCCCTTGGCTCCACTACCATTGCTCCTGCAACCTGCAGTCATGTGGTGGGCCTTGCAAAGAAATGGAGAACCCTGTCCAAGTGCCCTCCTGTTCCGTGACCTTTACAACAACGTTGTCCAAAAGGAATAGTTCCCGGTATGACTATCTACAGAGCAGGATCAGTGTGTCTATATACAATAAGCTGTTAACTTCCAAAAATCCATATGAGCCAGGTGGTACTATGAACCAGAGATAATCTTGCCTGATTCTACCTACTTTCTGTCAAGCTTTTATCAGAGACTTAAATCCTCTCCACCCATCTGCTTAATCAAAGACAAAGACCATCAGGAGCACCAGTGTCAACCCAAGACATGGTGATGTCAAGGGAAAATTAAATACAGCTCAAGAAGAAGGGGAATGGCTTTAAAGTCTGATTGGGCACCAGAGGTTATGGTTCCACTAGTGAACAGTTTGGTGGCGGGGGGGTGGGGGGAGCTTGCATCTGTCCTTACCCTTGTGTCTTTATTCACCACGATTATATAAGGTGTTCTTAAGTCAGAACTTTTAATAACATGTCCCAATGCAGATGTCAGAAAACTGGAGCTGGAGTTTGAATCTTAGACAGTATCTGTCACATAGCTAAGTTTAGGAGGATAACCTACTACTAAGGATCTCTTCCTCCAAAGGGTTTAAAATTTTGAGTACTATTCTCTGGTTACCTCTATCTAACAGAAAGAAACATATGGAGATGCTTTTGGAAGCATGTTACCTAGGATGTCATTAATAAACTGGTCTGTGATTTTATTAATAGTTATTGGAGCACAGGTATTAGGAGATGCTACAAAAATCATCTGGATGCTGTCAAGAAATACATAGATAAAGATAAAAGTTTTGCTTATAATTTCACATGTCTTGGTGTCTCACTGATCCTATTCCTGATTTACAAAAATTTATTTATTTTTACTATAATTTTTAATGCAAAGTAAATGTACACATTCATGGTTTTCAATGTCAAAGTTCCAATCCCTGATATTAATATTTGGTTTTGCTTGAATTTTGTATGTAATGGCAGCTTTATATAAACTATCTTTTTATTTACACTGATAGGTCTAGGGATAAGAAACTTTGCAACCACTAGAATAAAATATAGGATAATCACTCTAACATATAAGCACAAAAAACAACTTACTCAATAGAGCTCCTAAAGCTCAGAAAATAATACCAAGTGTTAATAAAGGGAATAGCATCAAAATCAAAATCTTCCTCACAGAAATGAAAAGGAAGGAACTATAGAATGGGAGAGAATCCTTCTGAGTTACTCTTTTGATGGAGAATTAATATTCAAAATATATATAAAGAGCACAAAAGAACTTACCGTCAAAATGATAAATGGGCAAATGTACTCAACAGACATGTCTCAAAAGAAATAAAAATGGCTAAATAAATTATATGAAAAAAATGTTCAACATCTTTACCAATTAGAGGAAAGCAAGTAAAAACTGCACTGAAATTTCATTTCACCTCAGAATGGCAGCCATTAAGAACAAAAATAAATAAATGCTGAAGAGGATATAGAGTAAAAGGAACACTTAACATTGCTGGTGGGATTGTACAATCAGTACAGAGGTTCCTCAAAAGACTAGGTATGGAGACATCAGATATCCCAGCTATACCCCTCCTTAGTATTTATCCTAAAGAATTAAAGCTAGCAAAATATAATTTTACATGCATATTTATAACAACAAAATTCACAAGTCAGATTGTAGTGCCTTGCTGTTCATCACCAGATGAATGGGTAAAGAAAATGTGGTAAATATACATAGTAGAATTTTATTGAGCTATAAAGAAGAATGAAATTATGTTATATGTAAGAAAATGGATGAACTTGAGAGCATTATATGAAGTGAAATAAGCCAACCTTAGAAAGTCAGGAGTTGTATGCTTTCTCTCATATATAGAATCCAGAAAGAAAAAGAAAAGAAGGAGGGGGATCTAATGAAAACAGAAGAGAGAAATAAAATATAGTAAGTGGAGAGGAAAGTGAAGGTACTAGAGAATGAAATTGCCAAATTATATTGTTCTATTGTGTGCATATATGAATAAGTAATAAATCCAACTATTGTGTATAATTATAATGCACCAATTTTAAAAAGCAAATAAATGAATGAAAAATAAATAGATAGATAGATAGATAAGACACTGAGATTCTGAAATGTCCCACCTTGCCCTAAGTCTCAGTCATTAGACAAGAGAGCAGACCTTCACAGACAGGTCTCTAATATCGCATCTGCCACAGTTTCTTCTATATGATGTGGTATCAACTCAGACCACCATGTGAGAACAATCAGACATTTCTTTCTAAGCTGTGAATATTTCATTTGGTTATTCCTTGTGGAAAATGATGGGAAAGAAAAGACAGTGGTCACATTGGTACTATGGAAGGAGGAGATGCTAGCTACCTGGAATGAAGAGAGCTAAGTCTCCAGCCCTTCCTTCCTTCCTTCCTTCCTTCCTTCCTTCCTTCCTTCCTTCCTTCCTTCCTTCCTTCCTTCCTTCCTCCCTTCCTCCCTTCCTCCCTTCCTCCCTTCCTCCCTTCCTCCCTTCCTCCCTTCCTCCCTTCCCAGAGATTAAACTCAAGGGCACTGAATCACTGAGCCACAGGCCCAGCTCTATTTTGTATTTGATTTAGAGACAGGGTCTCACTAAGTTGCTTAGCACTTCATTTTGGCTGAGGTTAGCTGTGAACTCGATATCCTCCAGCCTCAGCCTCCCAAGCCAATGGGATTACAGGCATGCACCACCATGCTCAGGCATTTTTATTTTTATTTAGTTTTTTAAACATTTTCTCTAAGTTGCTGAGGGCCTGGCTAAATTGCTGAGGCTGGCCTTGAACTTATGAACCTCTTGTCTCAGCCTTCAGAGTCAGTGAAATTACAGGCATGTGCCACCAAGCCCAGCTGATATTCACTTTTAGAAATGATGAGACAATTGCAATTTTTCTTTGTTTATTGAGTTAGCTTTGAGTAGTGTTGGCTTTCACAGACAAAGATAGAAATGCTTGAATTTTTATGAAGATTAACTCAAATGAACTATGAAAAGTGAATACTACTTGTTATATTTTTCTCACTTTCTCCAGCTATATACCATAGGAGTACTTGTTTCTTTACAGATTATCCCCATAATAGAAGGGGTATTATTCACAATGACCTATTATATGGTTTATGAAGATCAAAAAGAAAGGAACGCAAAGACTCCCAATGTAGAGAAATAATAACAAGAGAGAGATGCTACTAATGCACACTGGATTCATGTGTTGAAATATCACCCTGTACCACCTTATATGTACAATTATCATATGCAAATAAAAAAATAAAAAAACTAAAATTAAAAAGGTTATTATTTGAAATAATGAAATTGGGTAATAATTCACTCACTTTGGCTTTTAAATTGGTTTAACAATAAGAAGTAATAGTCTTAATTTCAACAAACACCAAAGCATTGTCTAGGAAGGCATATTTTGAATAATAGTCTCTGTACCACCTCTACTCTTTCCACTAGTCACTTTTTTCCTAAAATGAACAATCTATGATTAAATGCTGCAGTTGACTTTCTGTTCCCTTAGTGGTTGTAGAAAATGCCACTCCTCAATAGAAGAAGCCCAGTGCTACTGGGACCTATACATACACCTTATATAAAGTAGGTCTTTGCAGATGTGAATAATTTCTTGATGTTGTTGTCCTAAATTATGAGAGTGAGATTTAAGTGTGATCACATTGATATTTATAAGAGGGAGTCATAGAGAGCTCATATATGCAGAAGAAGGGTAGCAAAGTGACTAAAGAGGCAGAGATTGGAGTGATGTGGCCACAAACCAAGACATACTGATAACCCTCAGAAACTGGAAGAGGCAAGGGCTGAATTTTCAACCCAGTGGTACTTACATCAGATTTCTTGCCTCCAAAACTATCAGAAAGTACTTTCTTGTTGTTTTAAGTCACTGGTTTTATGGTAATTTTTCACATAAACCACAGAAAACTAGTATATTATCCTTCAAGATTTTGTACATTACCCTGTATCTTTCTATTTGTTGAGCTAATCCAAGTCCACTGTTATGGTTTAGATGTGGTGTCCCCAAAAATTCACGTGTGAGACAATGCAAGAAGGTTTGGAGGAAAAATCATTGAGTTATAGCCTTAAACTAATCAGTTAATTAAACCCTGGTGGATTAACTTAGTGTTAAGTGGAGACAGGTAGGGTGTGGCTTGAGGAAATGGTTCATTGGGGGTGTGGCTATGGGGTAAATATTTTGTATCTGGAGAGTGGATTCTCTCTCTCCTTCTGATCCCTCTGCTACACTGTTCCATCATGATGTACTGCCTTGCCTGAGGAATGGAGACCTCTGAAACTGAGCTCCCAAATAAATTTTCCTTCTCTAAAATTGTTCTGGTCAGTTCATTTAGTCACAGCAACAGAAAAGCTAAAACATCCACAGATGTTTATTGAGAAACTTCCAAGTATAAGATGTCAGGTTTGAATAGTACAAGACTCCTGTTTTTTTGTGTGTATTCATAGACTAAACAAAGAGGTAAACAGAATTCTTACAGTATAGTGCATTACTTTATTCTGGCACCTGGTATAAAAACAACCACATATTTGTATAATGGAATATTATCTGACTTTAAAAAATAAGGTTGCTAACAGATACATTGAAATAGAGATACATTGATTCATAAAGACATATTAAAAAGGTAATACATAAAAAAATTATCAGGGAGCACATGATCCAAGACATTATTCATGGTTTTGCCTAGGTATCGGGTTTCTGATGTTTATTTTAATCTTCATTTTGTTTCATTTTCCAATGTCCTGAGTTTTTAATAATAAGACAACAATAAAAGTATTTCTTATTAAAAATTGTCTGGGCTCAGTGCCAGTTTGAAGCATATTCAGGATGTAAAAATAACACAGAGTAGGGATCTAAGAAATCAAATGAGCTGACATGCCTCCACATGGAAGGTCCTCAGCACAATATCAATGCTTAGATGCCATCAATCAAATGGGATGCCATAAAATTAGTAAGTTTTCAGAGACAAAAAAAATAAAAAATAAAATCAGCAAATTAAAAGTGCAAACCCTAATCTCCAAATATGGCAAAGTGAAATAAGTCAATCATAGATTAATGGAACTGTAAGTTTTAAAAAATAATCTAGAATTTGTTCTCCTGGAGACTTCAGTGAAATCATTTGGATTAAACAGAAGCATTTCAGAATTTGAGTAGCTGAAACCTTAGTCAAAGTTTGTTGGGAAAAAGAATTGTTGACTCTGAATACTCCACCCACCTCTCTCTCTCTCTCTCTCTCTCTCTCTCTCTCTCTCTCACACACACACACACACACACACACACACACACACACACACTGTTATAGGAGCTACCACACCAGGTGCTATGCCAGCAGAGCGAAAACTTCCTAAACCTCAGCACTAAGGCAGGTGGCAGCAGTAGAAACCTCCTGTTTCTTTGCACTGGCTGCTTTGATATTCTACCTCGAGAGCATATCCACTTACTGTTAATAGCTTCAGAAAGTATTTCTCAATTTGAAACTCAAGCCAGACTGTGAATACATCATCCTTTTTTTAGTTTTGTAAAGCAGATGGACTTTAAGCTGATAAACCTCCCGTCGGAGACTAACATTAGTATCAATACTGTGAACTAAATTGGATTTTTTTTTTTTTTTTTTTTTTTTTACTTTTGATCATGAGTCATCTCATTTTCAGGTTGTAGCTCCACCATGGTAAACTGAGAACACCAACCATGAGAGGAGGTGGCCATTGCTCATCACTTGAATTCCTATTTTTGTTGGCGGGTACTGCCTTTCTTCCAGTGTTCTAAATTAGAATCCTTTTTGTTATTATAATGACAAGTTTCATTCTCAGGGCATGATAGCTGCTGTTCTGCATACAAAATCTGGATTTGTACAACTCTTGAAAGAATTAATATCTATTCTACTTTCAAGATGTGGATGGAAACAGACACCCAAAGGGATTTGGAATGTGTGCCAATGTGAGCTTAAATTCAGTGGAGCTAGCATCTGACACTAGCACTGTGTGACTCAGTCGTTTCTCTGCTGACACTTTGACTCTTCTGCTATTCTCCATACCCACATAATTAGGTCAAATAAATTACTATTTTATCTTCCAGGACAAGTCTGGACAAATTGGAATTGGTCAGGTTCGACATCACAAGTTCTCAATGAGGACCAGTGTCACATGTATATTTCTTTAGTTGCTAGTCTTGCTTATCAGCCTCTTAATCATCTACAATCTCCAGCCATTTGTTTGTTCCACTTGGAACAGGATTTTGAATAATTACTAGCTATTCTACCTTAATTCAATCATCTTTGCTTTCTCAGCAGTATCCTAACCTGAGTCCTGTGTGGTCTGACTAATTTTCCATATCCTCTTATGATTTAGCTCTTTAGTAAGCATGGAGTACTCCCTGTAAATAGGCACTGATATCCTACAACAGTGAACAGGGTAGACAGGAACTTCAAGCAGCATACAAAATATCTACCCCATAGCCACACCCCCAATTAACTACTTCAACCAGCCACAGTCCACCTGCCTCCAGTTACCATTCAGTTAATCCCATCAGGGATTAACCCATTCACTGATTAGATTAAGACTCTCACAACACAATCATTCTCCTCTGAACCTTCTTTTATTGTCTCACACATGAGCTTTTGGGGGACACTTCACATCCAAACCATACAGTGGGATAAGGTGAGTTCAGAAAGATTATAGGAGTCTATAACAGGAGAAAGCAATCTCCACTAGGTTCAAAAGAGTCTTTCTGCAGGAAGTGAAATTGTTGCTAAATCTTAAGGATAATCGGATCATGCCTGACATGAGAAAATAACATTCCTAGCCCTGTGAAAATCATGTATGAAGGTTTTAATTCATGACAGAACATAAATGCATTAGTAAGATTTCAAGGAGACTTCCAACTTAAGTGCTTTTATAATTCTCATTTAATGTCTTGTACCTTAAACTTACCTCTCCAAACTCCAGTCACAGAAAGTGGTATACATAAATCTAATTATTAACATCTTTATAATCAATTTTCTAGAATTTGGTCATTATCAAAGAGCATTGAGCTACCACTGAACATGGTCTTTGAATCAACAAATGATAATATATGATTTGTATTGTAGAGAATAAAATACACGAGAGAAAAGTGAATCAGATTCAGAAGACCAGTTAGAAACATGCCATAGTGATCCTCATATGCAAAGATGGTGGATTGGACTGGGTTGTTGTCAAAGGAAATGGAGAGAAGTATGTAGCTGCTTGCATGTGATGAATGAGGGAAAGTCAGGCTATTGGATCTTGCCAGTACTTTTCTTACCATGCTTAGAAGTAGCCTTACAATGAAAGACTTTGATTGGGTAATGCTTTTGATTCTCAAATATATATATATAATCTCACAACCTTGGGGAGTTATATAGCTTTATTATATTCTTCAGCACTAAGTAATAGGAACTCTGTACTTAGTATAGGAAGATTGTATCTGAGATATTGGGAAGCCCCCCAAAAGAGTAGGCTTTAGCGGGAGTTGATTTAGTTCATTCCATTGTATCATGGGGTATTTAGTTTCTTCCCATATTTCTGTTTTCTATAAGCACCAGCTTCATTCTAAGTCTAGTTCTTTGTGTGTTCATAAAATAGTTGCCTGCAACAGTAGGAGTAACATATTTTTTTTATCATTTCCAACAACAGAAAGAGCCTTACTTCTCATAGAGCAGATTTTGCTTAGCATCTCGTTGGCCCAGATGGGTGTAAGCCTAATCATCCCTGAGCAAATCCCTAGCACTAGGTATGGAAATAGTATGCCTCTGTTAAATTACTCACTTAGGATGGAATGTCTCATTTATCCCACTGCCTTTATGGCAATATTCCTCTTTTGGGATCTGAATCTTATTCCAGCTTCATATTCAATATCAGGCTTGGAAATAGTTTACCTTACTAGATCTTGGGTAGAGACTTTTTCTTTTTCTTTTTTTTTTTTTCATTATATTATAGGCAATTAACATAGTACCTGAAATACAGAAGGACTTGAGAAATATTCACTACGTGTAAGAAATATGTGTTGAATGGTCTATATAAAACACAATCTAAGTGCTTTCATAATTCTCATTTAATGTGCTTTATGCCTTAACCTTACCTCTCTAAATCATAGTTCAATATGAATAAAGACCAGACCCTGTTATTTTTGGCTGAAATTGCTAAGCATAAAGAGCTTTCAGTAGATACCTTTAGAGTAATTTAAATCAGAATTATAGAATGTGGAATCATAGAAGGTCAAATTTATGAGGAATTTTAGAAATCATCCAAATCACTATTCACATTTTATGGAAAATGAAAGCAACACATAAAGATATATACAAATTTTCCTAAAATGACATATGCAAGAGAACAAGAGCTGGAAACTATAACTTGACTTTCTAACTCCAAGGTAAGTGTTGAATGACTCTTTCTGATGTGTTTTGCTTTCTACCAATCCATAAATGTAAACTTTGGAACTCATAGTTTGGATGTACAATTTCCCCACACCCTGTGGGGAGCTGTAAACCAAAGAAACAAAGAGAAAACTTGCCCCAAGTTTCTCTTGATCGTTTTGCTATGATGAGATGATCATCAAGAAACCAATCATGAGAGGTTAAAAAAAAAGATTGCAAAATAAACATGAAAAAACAATATCAACCTACAATATCAAATTACATCTCTTATTCTGAAGAACAGACCCTTTTATAAGTCATCAAGTAGATGAATTCTCAAATGAAGGAGTATGAAACATTCATCCAGAGATTCTGCTGCCATTCAGATGTATGTGATGATTCCTTCATGGGAAAGTAGCAGGAGAATTTTCTGTGAATTTCCCACTGTCTTTCAACAAACAAATAAACAAACCATAATAACAACAACAAAGAAAAGCTTTCCAAAGAAGTAAGGGACTTCATATTTTTGAGTCCTACTTTATGGTCCCAATTGGGCTTTAAAATTTCCCCACATACATTTCTAAAATCTAAAACTGTGCTGCCACTCCAACCTAGTTATTCCATCTGCCATAAGAAGCCTTTCAAATGTCATGGAAAGCATTCGTTGAGCACCTACACAGTGAGTGATAGGCGGCTGTAATAGGTACTTCAATGGGGAAAAAGACTTAGTGAGGTCATAGAGGACAAGTCATTTCCATGCATAATACACACACAGGGAGGGGAAAGGACAGTGTTGTGTTTTTCCATTTGCTTGGTCTAGGTTGATAATGTTAATAGTAAAGACAGAAACTCAGAAGAAAAAGCAAGCCTGAAAAAGGAGATAGAGTTAAATTTGGACATACCAAGGAGATTAGGAAAGAGGTTCTAAACCCAACTTTGATATTATCTAGTTGGGGAACCTTCAGTTATTTACTGAACTGTTGTTTTTTTTTCTTATTTTTTCAAATAGTACATTTATGTCTTTGATTTACAACCTAATTAAATAGTGTTATAATCATAGTGTCTTATACCACAACTCTCTCTCTTTCTCTCTCTCTTGTTTCCTGTAGAAAGAAGGCACCCAGAAGAACATACTCCCAGTGTCTTCTTTTAATACAGTGGCCAGTCACATGTCTTATAGACACAGGGATTAATACATGTGCTTTCCCAAGTTCTATGACTCCTGATACAGCTTTTCTTATAGACAAAGGGTCAGACTGGCTTCTATAGAAAAACTGAAATGATGAAGAACAGTTAATGATCAAATATAAACTAAAAGGATTACTGAGACTTCAGTCAATGATAAAATCAAATTTCAAATGATTTGTGTAGACAAAATGTATTTTAAGTGCTAAATGCTTCTCTGCTTTGGAAACATTTTCCCACCTTTGAAGATGAAATGCAATAAGGAAGTAAATATTGAAGTTTTGTGCAATAGGGCACAGCCAGGGAAGATCTCAAAATGAGTCACAGTTGATATTGCTTTACTCTGGGTTTTCCTGACCTTTGAGAGCATCTACTCCTAATGGAGAGAGCGCATGGTCTGTAGGAGGGGAAAAAAAGGACCTTGGTGGAAGCAGAAAAATCAAGTGGTAGTAGGAGAACAAACCTCTCATGAAGTCCGCTCAGATAAAGCTGGACATCAGCTGACATCAGCTGAGTCTACCAAGGTCAACTTAATCAGTATGCTTTCTTAGCATTGGTTTCCCAGTCAAACCCCCCCCTCCAAAAAAGTTTAGCTTGGTTGTTACCCTAGTTTGAGATCTAAGACATAACATTCTGCCATTTATGCAAAGATGTGTTTACACATTTGGTGTTGATTTTCATGGCTTCCAGAAAGACAATGACATTTTTCAGGGACAGGCCCCTTAGCAAACTCGATAACTTTTATGCATTCCTTCATTCTTTCATTTATTTACTCATTTATCCATACAGACATTTATTCATACAATTGTATTTTAAAAATAACCCATGTTGGTAAAAATTCAGGTGTGAAGCTTAGGGTAAAATATTTAACCTCTCTTCATTCTCTTTTATACCTGATAGATGGGGATAATAATGAACCTATATTATAGGATTATTATGAAAATAAAGGGGTTATATATATTCAGTGCTGAAAATAGTTCGAAGAAAAATAAAGACCGCTCAGCAGACCTCAGGAATTATTGTTGATATTAGTATTTTCCTTGTTGTGTCTCATTCCCTATTTTTCTCAATGTTACCTCATACCCAGAAGGTTATAAGAGGGACCACATTTTATTTTTGTCTGTAATATGAAATCTAGACATTAAATATGCATACATGGATAATATCAAAACTAAGTTTTTGAATACTTCTTATTTACTGTGCACTATGCCTAATCTTCTACACATCCTATTATTTAATCCTTGCATCCCACACATTTGGTAACTCCTCTATGTGACATGAAGAATGACCACCAAAACCATACTACTGAGAATCCATGGATATATTATGATACATGGAAAAAGTGAATTAAGATCCCTAGTGGAAGTAAGGTTGCCAATCAGATGACCCTGAGATGAGATTATCCTAGACTATCTAGGTGGGTTTAATATAATTGCAAGAGTCCTTCTAAGTGGAAAAGGGAGACAGAAGAGAGAGGACTAGAGGAATAACATTATAAATAGAACTAAGCCTGATGTTGCTGTCCCTGGGAGAAGTGGCCATGCACAGAGCAACACATTAAATCTCTAGAGCCTCCTGAGGACCGGAGTCCTGCTAGGCTCATGATCTGACCTACAAAAATGGAAGTTAAGAAACTTGTATTGTTTTAAGCAGTCATTTTGTGGTAACTTTTATAAAAGCAATAGTAAATTAATGTAGTGTTGTGATGGGTTCATTAATTGTGATGTGTCAGGATTTGTTGTGGTACCAACTACAGTCCTCAACAGTGTAATAATTGTTTCTCTGCATGATATTTGCTCTCTTCTTGTGAAGATGAGAAAGGAGTACATAAAGTAAATACTAAAGGGAGAATGAGGTAAAGAGGTGAGAGTTTGGAAACTATTTTTTGTAAGGTGTGACTGAAATAGTTTTTGGTTCTGGAGTAACTGTGAGCTCAGGAGTCACTGTGAGACTATGGGGTAGCTATCCAATTCCAACTCCAGGAAGTACAGGTGAGCCCTTTGAGAACTTCCCAGTTGTTTTTCATGTAGAGAATATTTTGCATATGAGGAGGAGTTTAGAGTTACCTTGTAAAAGTATTTGAGAAAGGCAAAGGGTGGGTATATGAGCCACAGAGACTATAATCCAAATGAAGATAAAAGTTAGCATGCTATGTAGCAGAGTTATTGTGAGGGAGGTACTGTGCTTGGTCATAAAGATGCTTGAGAAATGTGGCACCAGTGGGTCACAGAGGAATCAGGACAATGATAATCTTAGTCCTTGCATAGAAAAGCAGGAACCAAGCCTTTAACAGTCATTCATAACTAGCTGCCTTTTTGTTTTACCTAAGGGATCATGTTGTTATTTTTATTTTTCTATCATGTGAAACATTGTGTGAAGCACTGTTGTAGAACACATTTCTGTATGTATACTGACCTAAAAAAGTCTTAAGGAAGGGCAAGAGAGAGACCTGGCTCTTTTTTGGAGCTGATCTTCATCTCATGTGTTATTTCCCTCTGTCTCGCCACAGTTCCACAAGTAGGTATTATTTGTTTCCAATCTATTTGGAGAGGTAGGGCTGATGAGCATGAATCAATTTGGGAATGATCAATTAAGAAAATGTTTGTATGTGTGTGAGTTAGAAAAAAAGGGAAAAAAACAAAACAAAACAAACAAAAACCCTAGCACTGTGGGTGGGTTCTTATCTCATGAAATTAGGAGGAAGATAAGAAAGGTGACCAGGGAAAAGGAGGAGAGGAGGAAAATGGGAGATCCTGGAAAATCAAACTGACCAAATTATATTATGTACATGTGCAAGTATGTTAGAATGAACCCCACCATTATGTATAATTATAATGCACCAATAAAAACAAATCTTTATAAAATAATAGTACAGGTAGGGGCAGGATAACTGAGAAGCCACAGAGCAATGTGGGCTACAGAGGTATGTGGTACAAATTCTTCACCCTGAACAGAAACTCTGGCTGAAGAAGAGGATCTGATTAGCCTGGGCCAGGGGTTGAGAAGGAAGCCACTGGAGGCAAAGACAGAGCTTGGATAAATACTTGAACTGCATGTAAGCAAGCAAGAGATACAAACACCAGGATGACTGGAAGAAAGTGTGGCATATAGATTTAGCTAAAGAGGGGAGAATTGGATTTTAAAGATTTTGAGCTCCAAGAGGAAAATTTTGGCCTTAAGTCTTTGACTTTGAGAAACCTCAAGGACACAAATATCAGAGGAAATCAGATTAAAAGAAAATCAGAGGGACACGATCTACAAGTTTCCTGATGAAAGTCTATTGCTCCAATCTCTTAGGAATATTGTGTTCAGCTGTGATTTTCACTTTCTTAAGTAAATAAAGGACCTCAGATCTCTGCTGGAATCTTCTACACTAACAGCCCCTCTTTGACCTAATTTAGCAATTATTTATAGAGATTTTTCTGTGCCAGGCCTTGTTTAGATACTGGAAAAACACAGGGGAGGAAATTTTTCATTCTTTGACAAGCTCATAATCTGGAGGTGTGGAGGGCTACATACCAGAAGCATACCTCACAGACCTGTCCAGTTAAGACTTCCATTGAGGCAAAGATAAATATCACTACCTCCCCTGCCCCAGTGAAAAAAAGCCTCCAGATTTTGGGCATGTCAATTTTAGTAACAGAATCCAGAGAATTCTCTGAACAACAGACACGTCCTTACATCTTTCATCATCACATTTTTCTTTTTCTGAGGTTGAGCCTTTGGGGAGAACACTCAAATGAGGCATGAGAGTACTCATTTATGGAAACACAACAGTTCCACACACATAGTGGGTGGACTCAAAAAAGTTTATATGGAGTTAATCCTTGTCATTATACAATATGCCACATCTCCCCTGATGGGAGATTTGAATTTTAACATGCACCTTCCTTGCTTTACCATAGGAGCAAAATAACCACGGTGAAATTTGTAAGATTATGGGACAAACGATTTTGTTAAAAAACATTAAAAGGGGGCTGAGGTTGTGGCTCAGCGGTGTAACGCTCACCTAGCATGTGCGAGGTGCTGGGTTCAATCCTCAGCACCACATAAAAATAAATAAAATAAAATAAAGGTATTGTGCCCAATAAAACTAAACTACAAATAAAATAAATAAAATTAAGTTAAAAAGATTAAAAGTTTGTTAAATCATATTACCTAGGTACCTATCCATAGGTGGGAAGGTGATGACTTTGCTTCTTAGCAACCTCAGGTATACAAATTCTCTCTTAATTATTCATTAGAACACTGAATTGGGGTTTATCATTTCCATATTTAGATATAGAAATGGAGACGAATAAATGTCAGATACAGAATCTGAACTAAAGTCTGCCTAGTGTCAAATTTCATGTTCTTTTTATAATCCTGGGTAGCCCCTTCCACACCTGTGTGTGTCCATAAAGCAGGTTTATGCACAGGTGTACTCTCATACAGGCTACTTGTAGTTCAAATTTTCAACTACGCAAGGTTGCAACTTCCAAAAGGAGTTTTTTGTAATTCTGCTCCTTGGATGTAAGTGGAGGCTTTCCTGTGGATGACAGGGAAAGCTTCCCATGAGCAGCTGAATAATTTCATGGGTTCCCCAATCTGTTTTCACCTGGTACATTGCCACTTCCAGCTGCCTTCCAAATTAATGTGATCAGGGCAGGCCTTTGCAGCAAAACAAACTCACTCATGCTTTTCTTATTGAGAATTGCTTAGCCTGATTAATCATGACAGATGTCTTCATAGTGGATGGATTTCTGGTACAGCAAGTGGATACAGGCACCGCTCAGCTTTTAATTCCACTTTATGTTGTGTTGAGTCATCAGTTCCAGAGTAGCGAGGTCTGAAAAGGTAAAGGGGCCACTCTAGACACGGGAAAATAAAATTCTGCTTAAACTACTCATACATGTCAAGGCTTAGAGGTTATGGATCCCAGCCAACTACAGCACAAGTCTTACAAATCATGGACTTGAAGACTCACAAAAGATTTGAAGCATTTTTTACTTCTAACCTTATCATTTTAGGGAATATGCAGTCATGAGAAGAAAAATTATCTTCCAAGCATAACAGTGCTCCTCTTATACAGTGCTATCCCAGCAAGTTTTAGATTGTGTCCATCAGATGTTTTTATTCAGGGAGTTCATATTTTGTACTGGCATTCACAGGCTCTTGCCCTTAAGGAACTCACCGTCTTATTGAGAACACCAGAGTACACAGATATTGAATAACTTTATAATGGTGCCAGACAGAAGATAATCAAGGCTGATAGAAACATGCCAGAATAATGAGAATAATGGTTTCTCAACTCCTTCTTAATGGCTGTATAAAAAACAAATCTTCCAGCTATGATAGAAAATAGATCAAAAACACAAACCAGGAAAAGTATTTCTAAAGTGCCTATTATGTGCCAGTTATCAAAATACACTCTATAGTTTCTTAGTTTCTTTTGATTCTACCACACCAACACTGCAATGTTCATATAATTATCTCAACTTTATAAAAATCTGAAGATTAAGAATGACAGGCTCCCTGTGGATGACCATAATGGGTTACAGACCAGGACCCCAAATTACTCAGTTTGGCTTTAAATCCAGTGCACAAGCTTCCCTTTGACCAGAAAAAGCAAAAGCACAATCTTCTGAGGGCATCCATATGATGGCAGACTTTTAGTTGTTTTACAAATTGTTCAAAGAAAAATGATGTATTCTCAATAATCCAAACAGCAATGTTATCTTTTTGATAGTTAGGGCTATCAAATACAATCAAACCTAACATGTCCATTAGCTTTTGAAAATTTTAATAATACTGCTAAGGGCAACTTTTTTTCCTTAACTAAAAGTGAAAAATAAATAGAATAAAAAGTAAAACTCTACAAAACAATAAATAATAATTCCATCACCAGAAGAGGTGGGACAGCAATTTACCTCAGAGATTACCAGGGGAACGGGACCAAGACCAATTAAATATCCTGGCAGATTGGATCAGCAGGAAGCAGCTGGAGAAATCATTTGCTTAGAAGAAGCAGGACTGGGAATGAGGATGCAAATCTTCTCCACAAGGTGACCACTTTAATTTGAGAAGGTCATCATTGGACACAATTTGGCCCATGGGACTGGAAGAGATATCTGATAAACATGCTGATTTAAAAGAAAATTCCTCAATGAACAAATAATATTCGAGCACCTCACATGTGCCAGGTATCTTTTAAGTTCTGAGAAGCTCCTCAGCTGGTGAGAAAGACAGATGAGTTAACAAACAATTAAAGACAGTGACATGTCTTTAATGATATAGTTGATGGAGATAGCACAAGGAGGGAAGGGATGGTGATGTCCTTCACCTTAAGAAAGCTTGGAAGATGGATTTATCTCTGAGTGAAAGGATAGTGGGTTAATTTTCTCAGTGAAGCCTTACTAAGGGATAGATGATTGATGACAGCTACTTTTAGGTTGATGTACATGTATGACAGCTGAATTGAGTGTAAAAGGACTTTAACACCATATAAAAGGATGAACACAGGAAGACCAGATCCTAGGAGAGAAAGGCATCCCAAAAGGCAAGAACAAAGTGAATTCCAAGAAAGAAGGTCTTACATATAGTGTTAAAATACTATTGGGATGACAGATTTACAAAGACTCAAACAATTTAATGGCCTCTATATTTCACTTGATGCATTTTATTATTTTATCTCTCACGATGACTCCATGCAGAGACAATTACTCCAGTTTTATAGAAAAAGATGCCCAGGCACAAAAGGGATTTGTTAAATGGCCCAAGTTCATGTGGCTAAGTTGATTTCTACCCTATCTAGAAGCCTGTGCCCCTTCCTTTTTCATAGACTATCTTTCTAAAACTTGGGGTGAAAGAAATTCCAGTAGACTTAATTCCCATAAGTGCAAGAGTAAGTAGAGGAAGTAAAATAGAAAAACTGCATGTTGATGAGTCTTTCTTCAGTCTTGTCTCAGAAAGCAAACATAACATGAGATGAAGAGATATGAAATTGAGAAAGGGAGAAAACATGCTTCAATTCAAAAAGCGAAGACTGAACAGAGAAAGAAAAGTTGAAGGTAAAGGAGTCACTTCAAAAATCAAGTTCTGAGCCAGGGCAGTGGACATGGGAATGGTGAAGGAGAAGGGATCAAAGATAGAAATAAGTATGTTGATAGATGGAGATCCATCTTCTCCAAAGCTTTAGGAGGCATTTGCTGAGCATAATAGGATCTACTGGTAAAAGAAGGGCATGAATGAAATGAAATAAAGGCTTGAATAACCTCTTGAAAGATTTTGGAAAGTCAGGTAACCAAGGTCCTATAGAAATGGGACCAGGTAGTTTAAATAGGATGGGGTTAAGGACATAGAATACTCTGCTTTTATGTTCAAGTCACTCTCAGGATCTTAGGGAAAACACTGATGCCCATTTTTGACAACCTCTGTGATCAAACACGAGTAGTTAGGAATCACTGGTCTAGAACATTCTAGGAAGGACTCATGAAAGATGTGAGAGTCAGGGAGGACTGTAAGTGTTGGAGAGGATATGAGCTTGTGCAGAAGGTGAGAAAGAACTTTCCAGGAGGAAAGAGCAACTAGAAAGCATGAGAAAATCTCTGCCTGAGGAGGGTAACTTAGCATGTGGTGTTGAAGGAGGTGAGGGGGACAGAGAGGAATTCCTGGGCAATGTTGGAAATAAGAGTTAGATGAGTCTTTGTCCGGCCAGAGAACTCCAGTCTAAGAGAATTAGTTGGATTTCATACTTTGTCAACAGCTATAAAAACTGAAAATGATCATAACTTCACTGTCTTTCCTTAGACTTAACAAATATTTGTATCCAGTGGTGTTTCATGATGTTGGGGAAGGGAGTCACCATTTGGTTAGCTCTTTCTCTGCTGGAGATTTACAGACACAATATTTGAGTCTCACACATTCAGCAATGTGAGTGTTGAGTTCATATGGCCCAAGGTCACACAGGTAGGAAGCCAAGGGGTCAGAGCCCACAATCCCACACATTTGATTTCAGTCCATAAAATCTCTAAGGACATCATTTGTTAAGACTTCAACCACATGGACTTCCCAAGGAGAGCCCCTCTGTATATAATCAGAATTCCTTGTCTTTATGGAAGGATGATATTGGAAATCAAGGGACAAATTCTGTTATTATTGTGGGAAGAAAATATAAAAAGTAAATTTTTTGTTTGTTTGTTTTCAACAAGACTTATGAAAACAGACAATTTTACTAAGTCACAGCAGGAAATGGCTTGTGTACTGTACGTTATACAGTTTCCATTGCCCTTGGAAGTAAGAAACTAGTAGTCAAGGACAGCAAAACTACCTGGGGCCAAGACCTGCTGCAGTAAATCTGGGATTTTATGAGCAATAAAATCCCAAGGAATTTGATATTCTTCCTTCCTCATGACTTCTGTCCCATGTTTTTGCAGCTCTAAGCCTCTGGCAACTTTCATCCAGACTGCTCAAGGAAGATTAGTGACATTGACAGTTAATTCTAAGTGCACAGCCGCTGTGGCCTCTGCCTAGGTTCACATTTGTTGAGGGCTGGATTTAGGAATCCTGGGAGGTGAGGAACACCACAGTGCCTCAGCTCTCCAGTGTTTTGAAAAAGATATTTAATTTCCCCTCATTATATTTCTTTTAAAAACTATAAGCAGCTGGGCCTGGGGGCACATGACTGTAATCCCAGCAGCTCAGAAGGCAGAGGCAGGAGGATCACAAGTTCAGGGCCACCTTCAGCAACTAAGTGACATCATAAGAAATTTAGTGAGACTCTATCTCAAAATTTAAAAAAATAAATAAGTAAAAAGGATTAGGGAGATGACTCAGCAGTTAAACCACCTGGTTTCTATTGCCAGAGCAAAAATACACAGTAAATAAATAAACAAACAAACTAAATAACTAACTAAAGCACTTCCCCACTGCCCAAAAGCCCATCTCTCCCCACTTCCAAGTAATGCAACTTAAAAACACAATGAACCCAAACATCTGTACAAAAAAAACAAAACAAAACAAAACAAAAAACCAAAAAAAACAAGAGCACATTTCTCTGGAGGTAGCAAAGGACATATGTCTCTTTCATGCTTCAGTTGAATTTTTTTGACCTTATGCTTTGCTTCCTTAGTGTTCCTCTAAAATACCTCTAGTGCTCCAAAATCTGCAACCGCAATAAGGTTTTCCTTACCTAACCGACGCTGCTCTCTACTGCCTACATGAAGTCACATTGCACCAGTAAATCATTCTGACATCCTCCTTTTCCTTTATTTTATTTGTTCCTAATTCGTCAGCATGGGCTTCAAGGTTTTCCACATTTTGGAAAAAACTCATATTTTCAATTTATACATCATTATGGACAGGCTTACAAATACTTCCTAAGATCAAAAAACCCTTTCTAAGGGTTTTTTGAGTTTACTCCCCCAAAACTATCTCCTTATAATCAGTCTGTGATACATTACAAAGCAAAATCATATTAAGAAAGCTTTCAAGAAGAATATAAGTAACTCTGTGATTATAATAGTTATCATTAATTGTACCTGACACCATAGGAGGTGTTTATGTAAATCATGCCATTTAGCCCTCAAAATATCTTGTGACATAGGCTATTACTATGTTTTTCACTTTCTTCCCAGTTGAGGATACAGAGACGCACAAAGGTCACTGGATTGTTGAACTTATAAATAGCAAGGACACAGTTCCCATCTAAGACTGGTGTTCTGTCCATTATTCTAGACCAGGTCTCATCTCTCTCAAGATATTTGTCTATACAAAAGTGGAGACTTGTCCTAATATCTGACAGTAGTTCCTTGGCTTTACCCAAAATGTATGCAAACACATTTAGTTTGTGTCAAAGGGGAACTAGAAGAAATAGAAAAGGTGTGTAGAGAAATGATCTTGATTCTGCATTTCTTCTTTTACTGATGGGTGAACCTGATGAAGGTTGGTACTGCTTTGCCTGTGCCAAATTTGTACAATAAATTTTGCGTTTTGCTTATTAGTATGCGGGTCGATTCTTGAGTGCCTCTCGACACAGCCATGACAGCTAACTCAGTTATGGTCAGTTCTCAAACATTTATTGGACATTTGCTGATGAATAAGAAATGAGGACAAACAGATGGTTTCAGAATAATGTAGTCGGTTCAGTGGTCAAGGTATGCAGAGGAAAATATGGGCACACAGAGCAGTGATGTCTAGTCCAGCTCAGGGGAGGGAAGGCCTGGAAAGAATTCCTGGAGACTTTCTGAACTAATTGAAGGGTAACTAGAAGTCAGCCAACCAAGGAGCACTTGATGCTGGGCTGAGCAGACAAAAAGGCAGGAACAAAGGAAGGCAAAAGGGTACGAAAAAGTGAGATGAGGGAAAGGAACTGCCAAAGGTTCAGGGTGATTAGAACATAAAACACAGGGCTAAATGCAGAGCTAAGAAGGAGAGCTGAATGCAGACAGGTCAGGCAGAACTGGGCCTAGAAGGCCCTTGCACGCTGCCTCAAGGGAAGTGATATGAACAGGGATGCATTTATGCATTTGAATAGAGATGGAAGGTGCAATGAGAAGTAGGAGGTGACAGTTCAGGCTACAAACCCAATGCTCTCCACCCCTTCAAGACAGTGAAAGGATTATTAATAATTACTGAGTGAAGACTTTGGAATGGAAATCTATACAATGCTAAAAGTCCCACATTACACAATGCATGCATTCATTTCCAATTCCTCTCTGTTATGAACACAAAGACCTTTGGTAGAAAAGGAATAAGATACATGCTCAGGTGGCCTCTAATCCCTTCAGCTCTGATATTGTGTCTTGATCTCCTCCGAGTAGTCCCCCCATCTCTGCCCTTGATATCTGTGTGGGTATGATCATTTTCTTAGGTCAGATTAAAATCAGTTGCAGATGGTGGTTGGTCTTTCTGTCAATACTGGTTTGAAGCAAAGCCTTCCAATAACAGAACCCAAAGACTTCTACTTTTAATCAGATTAAATTTAAGAGCCATATCATTTACCTTCCAGTTCATGCTACTCCAAACATAATCTGACAAATAGGATGGACTGAGGGAGGGTTCCTTTGCCACCAACCTAAGGTGTGTGCATACTTTGAGGGTAAACACTGAAAGACGTGTAGAAGTCTAGATGCAGAGTTTTATCTGTGTTTAATCTAACTGAAAAATTTGGCTTGGATTTTTGTACTTGTTGATTTCTTTATTCTACTATTCTAATAGTTCATTTAGTTGCATTTTTAAAAGTATTAGGCTGTGATAGATTGGGTCAGAGGAATGATTGGGAAAGGACAGACTCCTTATCACAGATTGTTTGAGAAATATTTTTTTTTTACTTCATGTAGCAAAATAAATGCCATAAGAAAAAAAAATAAAGCAAAATAGCCTAGACTTTTTGAATGACTACTATATGTTCTTTAGGTAAATAGGATGTGTCAACCTTTACCAGAGCTCTATGGCATGGACCTTGTTTGGCCTTTGTGCAAATGGAAGAATTGGGGCTAGAAGAGCATGTAAACCATTCAGATTGGTATCAAGCTTCAGGTTTTTTAATCACTATAATCCCCAAATCAATATTCTTTTGGTATCTCCTGCTCCTCTGTTACCAATTATGTAATTTAGTGTTAAAATTAGGTACTTTTTTTTCTGGCTGTTACTGGGGATTGAACCAGGAGCATTATATCTCCAAGCTACATTTCCACATCCTCAGGCCTTTTTTAAAATATTATTTTGAAATAGAGTCTCATTATATTTCTTAGGTTGGTTTCAAACTTGTAATCCTCCTGCCTCAGCCTCCCAAGTGACTAGGATTATAGGCCCTAAATACTGGACCCAGGACAGTCCTAAATGATGAGAAGCTCATTAAGATTAGAGTCCATATCATATGCATTTGAAAAGTCTATAATCTGACATAATCAATGTGTGATTTATACATGCATTTCACAGTAAAGCCCATCATTTGGACAACTTTTTTATGTAGCTATAATTATGAAAAAAATTCCAAAATAAAAAAATTTTATTTTTCTTATTATAGAACTAGAACTGAATTTGCAATATTTTCTGTATGGTTGGCACAATATTGGAGTTGCCCTTAGTATTACATGCTTTGTTGGTGTTTAAAGAGCAGCCCCATGTGCACAGGGAACCACAGGTAAAGTCCAGCTCATGAGCAGATGATGGTATCTACCAAAGAAAGGGTCTTTGCACTACACTGTCATCTAGAAACAATAAAACCTTAGGTCACTTCTTGTAGCTAAAGGAATATTTTTAATTTAATCCTGAGAATTCTGTTTGCATATATTTTGAGAAGAAGACCTAGAAAGAAAGAGAGGCATTATGACTTTTAAATCTTCAAATTATTGCAGATATTCACATCAGCTACAATATCACTAGGAAACATTTTGTCACATGCCATTATTCTGATCCCATCCCCTACTCAGCTATCTATAATGTTAGATTATGCTAACAATTAGTGCATTTCTCTTTTAGGTTTTCACTATGAACAATCTAGCCAGCTGTGGTGCGGGAGAATTCTTACAAGTTGAAGATTTAGCATCATAGATGTTCTGCTTGTTCCTGTTTCATTCAGAACTAACACAATTTGAAGAGAACCTGCATCTCTGCACTGGTCCCTCCTATAAATCATACTTAGCACTTGCCAGAGCCCCAAGCAGAGTATGCTAAGTGCAACTGAAGCTGTAGTTTGTGAGATGGATATTGCAGAGAAATTGAAATTCTGTCAAAAGTGTTCTCCATCAAAGTGTGGAGCTGTATGCTGGATCTGAGAAGAACTAGGTATCCAGATCTCTCAGCTTTCCTGCCAGTGAGCCCAAGGCACCACATCAGGAAAAAGAGCAGTATGCAGGGGGACCACAGGCATGACAGGAAGGGGACTTGAGATCAGGACAGTCCAAAGAAGTAAAGTAGTATGCATTCTAGACATTTTCCTACCATCCTGTCTTCCTAAATTCTTGCTAACAAAATTCTAACTAGCTCTTTATTCTTAATAATAGCAATCATCTTAAGGATATTTATTATTGAATGAGACAGTACCTACAAGATGCTAAGCACTGTGCATAAAATGTTGTCATGGCCCATGGGTCTGTGACCACACAACATTAACCTAGAATCCTAACCCCCAATGGTATTAGGAGGTGGAGTACTTGGGAGGGGATTAGACCATGAGGCTGGGAAGTTCATGAATGCCAATAGTGCTCTTATAAAAGGGACCCCAATGAGTTTCCACTCCTAGTTCTTTTCACCATCTGAAGTTACAGTGGGAAGTTTCCATCTGTGAACCAGAAAATGGGCCCTCATCGGACAGCATCTGCTGGTATTTTGGTCTGTGGCTTCCCAGATTCTAGAACTATAAAAAATAATTGGCTACAGAATTTATTTGTAGCAGCCAAATCAGACTAAAACTGACATAGCATGAAAGTTAGCTTCTGTAACCTCCTTTTTAATCACAAGAGTAGTTATGGTTATCATTTAACAAGTGAGGAAATTGCAGTCCAGAGGAGGTTAAAAGGCTAGTGGATTATACAGCCTGCATTTAAACTCAGATACAATTGCCCCTTACACAGATATTTTTAAAACATTATTTTACTTCCCACCAAAAGGCAATATAGCAGGTATGTACATTGAGACGTTAAAATTATATACCGATCTTTTGACTGTTCAGATTGAAAATAAACACAGTCATTCTCTGTGAGAATGTTGGTTTTAAGGCACACAAATGACCAGCACCTCCACTCGTCTCTTAGAGATATGCTAAAGAAAAGGGAAAAAAAAAGAAACCTCAGATGTTTGAGGTGTTAACAGGTACAGGAAATCATAGGAACCATAGTAGTAATAAATCAGAAGGTCTTCAGATCTGTATTATTTGATAAACAGCAATTCTGACTAATGAGTGATATTTGATAAACAGCAATTCTGACTAATGAGACTTGTGGCCAAATGAATGGGGGAAAACACTACAGTTGTTTTGGAGATTCTTGTTTCAATATTAATATATCAAGAGCTTTGTAAAGTCCTACACTTGTTTTAGAGATTCTTGCTTCAAAATTAATATATCAAGAGCTTGGGAAAGTCCTGCCATTAAGAATTAAGAAACCAACAAATAATCCTTGTATTTGATGTAACCCAATATCTTGCCCAATGCTTATAAAAATAAACATGTATAAATATTTGCCTCAGCGAGATTGTTTAAAAGCATTTTAAGTTTTTACTCTAGGCTTATTAAAGGTCATCCAAAATGCTTTAGGTTCTTTGGGATCCAAATAATAGTGGTCTTCACCATTCAACATCTACTTCCTGTCTGCAAATGTACACTGTCAACATTTTTATCTTGGTGAATCAGGTTAAAGATGGAATAAAAGGCTATATTATAAAAACATATCTAGAAGAAAAATAATAAAAGCATTCCTAATCTTGTCATTTTTTTTTATCTTGTTCCCCTCTGAAAGTATGATAAATAAAGTAAGACACACAAACACTCTTACAAAGAATTTAAATATCTATAGATTTCCCCCTTCCAACCTGGCTAACGAAACCATAAATAGAAACCAGTGACAAATGAGAGTACTTGAACTTTAATTCTCAGTTAATAGCTTAGGAAGAGCCAATAATAGGCAGAGAGTCTTGGTCCATGCCTTTAATCCCAGCTATTGCTCAGAGGAAAAGCATACCTGGGTTCATGTCCCAGTATGAAAGCAAACTTAAATAAATAAATAAATAAAATAAAGAACCAATAAAACTACTTATACTTACAAACTTCAGATACAACAAAATATTAAATGACATCTACATATTCATCGGGTGTGAATGTGCTAAAAAATGTGGGAAGAGAAAAGAACTTACATTTCCTTGCAGAAAAGAGGAGGTAAAGGGGTTCCCATGGTTACCTTCCTCATGTAGAGCTAGTTTTCACTCCTACTCCCTTGGGTTCTCTAAAACATGCCCTCGTGACCACATGCTGCAAGTTTAATGAGAACAACAGAGATGAGCATGAAGTGACTCTAGCTTTAAGGAGCAATATTTTGGGGTAAAGATTAAAGATATACATACGAGAATTAAAAGTAATTATTCAGAGAGAAGAACTCATTAGAAACATGAGGTAGTACTGAATGAGAAAGGGGTGAATATCTCAGTGTAGGCTTGGGAATGGCTAGGACGGAGATAAGCAAAGAAGTCGTATGTGTGTGTGTGTGTGTGTTCACATCAGTGTGCATGCCCATGCTCATGTGTGAACAAGGGCCTGTGCTAGAGGAACAGTTTGCAAATGAGAGCAACAGAAGAAATCCTCCAGGGGCCCCCAATCTGAACTTTTATGTGTCATGAGGACAAGTGCTGGCTCTGTGCCATTATTGCACCCTGTGCATACACAATAGGCACTCGATAAATGCCCATGGGGCACATGAATAGATAAGACTGAGAAGAGAGAAAGGAGATAATTAGTGGATGACTTCACATTTCTGAGTGAAAATACTTTCTTATACCTTCTAGACTTGAGGCTCTGACTGCCCTCGTATGTATTAGGGACACAGGGGAAATCGAGACAGTATGCAGGCAAGGGCTGAAGCAAGGACGGCATCCATAACAGTGTACACAATAAGGTCCATTTGGGCTGCAGCCTTATTACTTGTATAGGTCCAGGCATCACACAGTTAGGGAAGTCAACTTTGCTGGGGTACACTTCAATAAGATGTCATGCCTGATGAAGACTATGTAAAGTGATATTCAACTGGGAAATGGGTATGCAGCTAGGCAGGTCTAGGTCCAAACAAGCTCTGTGTGTACCAGTGCTGGAAGAGACGTGTTGGATGAGACCGTTCACCTATGATAGTTGTATATTCTCCTCTGTCAAATAAGGATCATAACAGTGACTTTGTGAGCCATAGAGCCAGACTTGCTGAGCTAGTATTTCTACTTTCCAGCTGTGACCTTAGGCAAGTGACTTTATATCTCTTTGCCTTTGTTGCCTGATCTATAAGCTAGGGTTCAACATAAACTACCACATACGATTTTCATGAAAGTTAACGTTCTGGCAGAAGCAAATAACTCAGAACTGCTTCTGGTTGGAAATAACAGTTACATACTTATTTTTGTCATCAATCTGGGCTTTTCTATTGCTTTCACATAGTAAGAACTTAATTCTCATGCTATGGTAGACTGAAGAAGGATGATTTAGAAAAGCTTCTCTCAAAGTTTAGTATTAGAAAATTTTGAGATTTCACAATCAAAGAAATCTCTTACAATTGGAGATTTTGAAGACCATTCCTACATTAATAAAAAACAAAAGATAAACACACACACACACTGCCAAGGCTCTATTTCCCTCCTTGATCCAAACTCAGCCTGGTTTCTTTGCTTCCTCTGCAAAGAGCCTGGGCTACTGAGGAAATGTTGAGGCACCCCTGTGGAGCCTTTGATACTGTGAAATACTTTTTCATTTATCTCTAGAAGCGTCCCTTAGCATTAACAACCCATTTGTCTTCTTTTCTCATGCGAAATGTGCCTTGTCCTATAACTTGACCTGATAGGAACATGATTAGCTAATTGCTGTGGGCACCTGATATTTGAAAGGAGAAATAGATCCCTCAGCCATCTTTCTTCTGATGCAATGGGAAATGATGAAGTTCAGTGGTTTCTCAGTAGGAAACAGCTGTTTTCAGGTGAATATTCAGAGACTTGCAAATTCTAGGTATTAAACTGTTCTTATTTCTCTTTGTATCTCTCACAGGGGGATGACAGGGAAGGGTGAGGAAAGGACAAAGGGACAGGATCTGAATAATTTTTTATGAGCATCGCAACTCTTTGTAATGAAATTGTTCATCCCTATTAATTCCAGATTTTTGCAATGCACATACTCAGCCACTGGCAAAACTGTGAAATCTTTTATGCTTCCCTTTCCTGTCCTTGTCTTTTACATTTTGTAAGACTCTTCCCCTTGGCGGGTTCTTTTTCACTGCCTTTGGCCCCTGGAGCTCAAACTCATACTGTCAGAAGCTGAGAAACGGTACCTGCTTATGCACACTTAGATAAAAATCATGAGTATTTAGAACAAGATTGTCCCTTCTCCCCTCCCTGAGGACTTTGAGGGTAATCAGGGACTCCAAGCCTTCCCCCTTCATCTTTTCTGGATCTTGGCCATATTTTGGGAATCAGGAGAAATATAAGGAAGTTTATGCAAGAAACATGCACAGATGCTCATAAATATACAATGTCTTGTGCAAATTTCAGAGGTTTCACATCACCTCTTAACACAAACTAGAAATCCTTGAGAGTCCTGAGGTAGCACCCTGCAGGGTGTCCTGTGAAGAGCCTGGGAGTGGGGGAAGGAATGTCTTACCATCAGTATCACTTCATTATTCTTTTTTCCCCAAGATATAAAACTAGTAAAAGGGATTATCTTAATATTGGTATAAGAATTTTTTTTTTTTTCAAAAAGATGAGTGTTAACATTATTATTTCCAGCATGGTGCATTTTTTATCAGAGAATGTTAAAGAGATAAGACATTCACAATTATAACACTGTTCTATGTTGCAGCACTATCTAATAATCTACCTTAAATTAGAAAAGGGGGGACTGGAGATGTAGCTCAGTGGGAGAGCATTTGCCTAAGATGCAGGAGGCCTGATTTCAATCCCATGAACTACTAAAAAAATACTCATGAATGCTATCAACTGGGAATTTTTTCTTGGGACTGAAAAAGAAAAATGTGAATACCAAGTTCTTCCTCAGACTTCAATTTAAAGTTTTGCCTAGAATTGAATCCATTAAAAACAATTGGGGAAAAAAGTATTTTGAATAAAGAGCTAAGAATTAAAAAAAAAAAAAAAAGTTTGGAGAAAGCCATTTTCAACTGGAGGCTGAACTGAATGATTCAATCTAGGCCTCAGGGCTGCTCTTCAAAAAGTGGTTGTTGATACTGTAGTTCTTTCTGGGGATTATTTAACTTAGAAACAGTTAACCTATTAGCATCAAATTGTTGTGGACCCACCCATTTTTAAACCAGAGCAATGTTTAGAATCTCATGTTTAAATTGAAAATTTCATGAGATCATTCTACTACAGAATATACCTGTATTTTCTTTGTTGTTAAAATAATGTGTATTTCCTAAGCTTTGAGTGAAATTATTGCTCTAAAAAGATGGGCTTGTTTGATGAGAGGGAGAGAGAGAGAGAGAGTTTGAAACTGTGCTTATATCAGCTCCAATTGGGAAGTCTGGGTTCTGAGATGAGGACACCCAGAAGGATCTGTGTGTTCAAACATACCACGATCATTTCACAGGATCCACCCACATGCTAGTGGAAGAGCTAAGAGCAACGATTTAGCATTATGAAACATCGAAGCAAAAATGGAAGCACACAGGAGGACCAGCAATAAGGGAACAGTGTGGGACATGATCTCCACCAGGATGGCTTTGAGAACCCATGGGACTCTGTCTTCAGTCTGAAATAAAAAGCCATGGTTTATATTTACAAGTTAAATATGTTTCTTTACCAAAAGCTAAGGTGAGTTTCTGGTTTAGAACTTGCACTCAAAAAATATTTTGGAATGAAAACAATTTCAATCAACCTAAAATGATACTGAGACCCTCTTATAGAAGTTCAGTTCCCGGCTGTGTTATGAAATATTTTCAAGAGTAAAGACATAGTGCTTTGGAATCAGCATTGGATTTTAGAACAACCATTTTAGAATTGCATAGATTGAGGCACATTAATTAGATAGCTTAACCTTAATTTTTTTTTAGCTACAAAATAAAAATAATAATATTAAAAGCATGACTTAGGGACGGATTATCAGTAGTGTATATTAATGATAAGATATGGCAGGGAGTAGCCAGTCTATAATGGTAAATCCCGTTACTATACACAGAATAAGTATAAAATGCAATTCTTAGCATTGACTTGCGGTTAGACAGATTCTTAATGAAAAGAAAAGTAGATGCCAATAAAAGGCAGTATATAATTAAGGGCCTAAAGATTTAATATATATTGTAAAGGCTTTGAAGGCTTTGAGAAAAGCAATGTTAATTAAGACTAGAGAAGGGAGCATAGAACAGGCCCATGGGGAAGAACTGTGCAGACAGAGGTGAGACCGAGTTCATAGTTCACTCAGTTTAGGAGACACCACCAACTCAAAATCTCACCAGGTATCTTTCGGTGAAGTGAAGAGACCTATTTCTGTCAATGTAGGGCCAATTAAGTGAAAGACTGAGTGAGAGAAAGTAGAGACAACAATGGCCTTTTGACAATACTATTCTTTGGTGATTTCTAGCTTGATTCATTTTAGACTTCAGGGTTCATGTTATTGGAAAATCTCACTGAACCTCCTTCCCAATCCAGGTCTTTTCACAACCTGAACTGTGGCCTCTGCAGGTAGGTAAAAAATAAGAGTTGCATTCTATTTTGGACATTTTAAGAGAACATTGACAGAGTGGGGCATGCACAAAGTAAAAGAACATGCTTATGGGGAGTTGAAAAGGGAGAGAAAATGGACATCAGGATTAGAGGTGTAACAGCTATATTTTCCAGAACTATTTTCAATTGGCACGATGAAAAAATTTCCCTCCGCCTTAAATCTTACACAAAAGTTATCTGATATTAACCAATCAGTTAATAGATTTATGTCTCTTTCTCCACCTTTCAAGGATAATGACCAATTCATCTCATTTTTTGTTGTTGTTTTGCTTTTCTGTGTCTATAAAAACCAACCAAAAGATTGCTAGACCTATCAGAAAACATATTCTATCCGACGAAGTGAAGTATTGTCGAAATCTAGAATAAAAAACAAAGCCAATTCAACTCTTAAAAAATAAAAAGAAATAACAAGATTTCTTGAAGTATGGTGGCTGTTCTTAGGTATTCTTAGGTATTTTCAGAAGAATCATGAAGAGGACAAGGAGACTTGGCTTAAGAAGCTTTGGTAAGCAGGGGTAAGAGGAGTCATTTATTTATACTTGGAGGCTGACTTAGATAAATGGAAGGATGTCGTATCAATCACAATCTATGTTGAGGAAGTGAACTGCTCTGTGAGGTCATATTTTTTACACTTGAGAAGTCAAATAGGATGGACTTGTCAACTATCTGGAATGCTTTTAGGGAATGCGAAGACCTACATAGGTTATGCAGGCTGTGACCAGACTATAAACCTTCAAAAGTCTCTTATCCAACTCTGCAGTCTCTGACTTCTGATTTTTCAACCTGCCTTTTATTCAAAAAGCAGGCATGTAGTAAAGGCCAAGGCTGATCATCTCATTTCCACTGAAAAGAAAAAATTAAAGACTGTATTTCTGATTTAATTGATTTTAAAAATTGAAGATTGAAGTGAAGCAGATAAGCCATCAAAGCCAGGGCCCTTATCTAAATGATCTTTGAGCTGCTAAATGAAGTGGAAAATGTCATCTGAATAGATTATTGGTTCATGGCTTTTCCTTAGACATGCAGCTATGTCACTTCTGAAGCTCAGGTCATTTTGGCACCTTTAGTTTTCATTTCAGAATGTTCTTATCTATACATCTATAGGTCATATATATCCATAAGGGGCTTATCAGAAGAAAAAAAATGGCCCAAAGTGCTATACTATGAACAGTCTGTAGCTGTTGCCTGAAGCACATGGCACCCTGCCAAAGAAGCCCTGACCAGATGATTTTTAAGAAGAGACAAAACGTTGAGCCATAAGGAGCCTAGAAAAACTGAAAAATGGCTTGAAATTTGCCATTGCAGTTTTTAGTGCAGGATGTGTCCTCTTAGCCCCTCTTTGCTCTGTGCCTGCCTCATCGATATTATCTCTTGTCAGTCTAAAAGCCAAGGAGGAGAGTACAGGGAGGCTACTACTCTCACAAATAATACAAATTATAAGAAATATCATTGCATCAGAACATCTTCACAGATTCTCAAATCACTCTTTTTCTTATTTATTTTCACAGTAGCAGATAGGGTATATGTGTCATTACCCTTATTTGGGAAAAATATACGGAATGGTGACAATCAACTCATACAGTGAATAGTGGCTGAATCAAGAGACAAAACTCTACTTCTTTTTCTCCTAATACTCTTCCTATGGAAAGAGATACTAGACTAAAGCCTTTTTTTTTCTATTTTAATAAACACATGAAGATTCATAAGTGACTAATAGATCAAAACTAGCTTCTCAAACCCTGGATATCTTGACATTTCAGGCTACATAATTTTCTGTTCTGGGGGAGTCCTGTGCTTGTAAGTTGTTGCTTCCCAAGGTCCCTGGCCCCTAAACTAGATTCCAGTAGCAAGCCCTCTTTTGAGACAATCAAAAATGTCTCCAGATATTGCCATATGTTTTCTAGGGAAAAATCGTTTCCAGTTGAGAACAACTGTTCTACCCCAACTGGGTTTAATTTCTTTATGAAAAAAAAAAAAAGTGAACTAAGTTAATTAACACTGAGGAGGTATTGTGCTGTGTGTGGGCATGTGTGCACACTCACACAACAATAGTAGACAAAGAAACCTCCCTAAGATTTTGGCTCCCTCTGGGAATCATCCCAGCACCTTACATTAATGGTGCCATTTTGGTCTTGTTTTCTAATCTGGGATGAAATGGGATGATGTGTAAAATGAGACATCAAGTGTGGGATATTTATTTCTCTATACACAAAATGACATCATCTCCCAAAGAAGCCACAAAACACTTAGCTATAGGAACCCAATAAGTCAAATTGAATTTGCCAACAGAAATTGATATTTATGCAGAAAACACAGAAATCTTTACCCCAAACAATGTATCAACAAGGGTGAAAACATCAATAGAGTTATACATTCTACCCTTGAATTGATTTTGTTTCACTTGCTCAGATGTTTCTTGGATTAATTTTACTAATGAATTTTCACAGTATATATTCCCTTGACTACTAAGCCACAGCCTGAACTTAATTATGATACTGTTTCCTAAGTCTAGGTCTTTTATCAGACCATTAATGAATGGTAAAGATTTGCTGAGATGACAGTTAAACTAATACATCTTGTTTGTAAAGGACAAATCAAGAATGCAGGGTGTGTGCAAACTTATATAGAAAAGTAAATATGCATCCATGCATATATAAAAACTGTATGCATTATACTTTTATTTAAATGTCTTATCAGTTCTTTGTAAAATGAACCATTATTTAGAATGTATATTGTGACTCAGTACCCAAAATTGGTACAGCAGTTGTGACAAGAATAATAGGAAAATGTCACTTTTAGAAAGAATTTCTACCAAAGTCATCTACCAAAAGTAAGTGGTACTGACTTCTTCAAGGAAAAAATAGAAAAAAAAAAAAGAGCTTTGGTACAAATATGCACACACAAAAACAAAGCCTTACCCACAGTCATGCATACCATATTTCCTAGACAAATGACATGCTATAAGTCTGTATCAAAACAATTCATTAGTATCTTAAACCAAAGGAACTATTTTGTAATCGTATTCTGGTCCTGCATTCCTCAACTAATTTTATGTCCTTGTTGGAGGAGGTCTATGTTTATTGGCCTAAATAAACTCAAAGTTCAAGTTGCTCATTAATCTGATGTGTGCATGTTATCCAGATGCTCAAGCAGTGGTATCACCAGATTATGTTACCAAATTATCAAGCCAAATGTATTTGAAGTTCACATTCTATTAGACAACAGAACCGTGTAAGAGAACTATAAAAACAAGATAATAAATAAGAATGCAAAGCATGCTTATCAAGCAGCATCCTGAATGTGGAGCATGCCCACACACCTTCCAACTGTTTAAGTTCCTCCCCTTGGCAAAACACATTTGATTTCAGAAAATAAATTTATATTCTTTTCCATCTAAATGCCCATTTCAATTCATTATCTAGAAAGGTACATATTCACAAAGGTGACACCCAAATCAATATTGACTTTGGGGTATAATAAATCTTGACAGTCACTGAAAGAACTGGTTTGTATAAAGAATATTCAATTGTACAAATCTATGGTTTCTACATGTATTAATTTAATACTAACCATAAAAGAAAACTAATAATAGATTGTTAAAAAAGTGGGTATGCATCTATATATAAATGTATTATTTTACATTATTAAATTATTTTAATAATTTATTACATGGCCTATACTATATTAAATTATTAAATTATTTATAATACTAACTTCTACAGTATATTAAATTATTTATTACACTAAATTCTATTAAAATATAGAGCAGGGGCATTTGTAGTTCACTGAAGGGGGGCGATAAGCACATCCAGATTTTAAATGCAAGGATGTTCTGATGCATGATACTTTAAACAAACACTTAAAGGTATTATTAACAGTGCAACCAGAATGAGAAACCAAGGCTGAATCCAGATATGCAACTGTTTTTATTTTTCCTTAATTTTGAATGTTCTCTCCACTTCTACTCACACTAACTGATATCAGGGTACAGTAACAGGTCCTCACTGATGGTGGCCCAAGGTCCCATTCTTTCAAAAAGTTTAGGAGATGGAGGCATGGGACCATGGAACAGCACCAACTGTGTCTTTGTTCAGGGATTGGACCTCTACTGTTCCAGATCCAGGTTGCTGCCTCTGTTTGGATTTCACTCCTCCCACCTGTGCTTCAATTTATCAGGTAGTTACTTTGCCTTTCACTGTGCTATGTTCAGGTAATTTAATCACAGCTAACATGAGATCCCTTCCTTTGAGAAGGTCCCAAGGGAATGTCAGGGCTGGAGGTGGATAATTCAAGGGCCTTTACAAGATAATTCTTTAACATAAAAATAGCTGTTGACTACGAACTAGAACTAGAGATCACGGTGAGGAGGCAATTTTTTGACAAGCTACTATCTTTTCAAATCAGTAAATGCCAATAAGATTGTCTTGCCCTGACACTCATATAAAATAGCAGCAAGAAAAAACACAGATTTCTGTTGTGTTAAAAATAGAAACTTCTCTTTGAGCTATTTGAAATATACAACGCCTTATTCTTAGCTATAGTCACTTAAATGTGCAGTAGAGGAGTATAATTTATTGTTCTTACTTTATCAACAAAGAAGAGACTAATGTTGGAGGTAAGGGATATGCTAATTCTTCTGGGTTTTTATGGGGGGGGATTGAATTTAGGGGCACTTAACCACTGAGTCACATCCCCAGCCCTTTTTTGTATTTTATTCAGGGACAGGGGCTCGCTGAGTTGCTTAGTGCCTCACTAAGTTGCTGAGGCTGGCTTTGAAGTCTCCATCCTCCTGCCTCAGCCTCCAGAGCCACTGGGATTACAGGCATGCACCCCAAGCCCAGCTAAATTCTTCTGATTTGATCATTGCATTCTACAAATACCAAAATATCACATTGTGTTGTACCCTATGAATATGTATAAGTATAACGTGTCAATAAGACTTAAAAAACAGATGTCTGTTGGGTTAGTGTGTTTGGGGCAGAGGTAACACTTAAAGCATTTAATAACCTGGACCTTGGCTCATAGACCAATGCCAGCACTGTTCACAGGTGCAGTGCTCCCAGCTTGGAGCCTTCATGTGCCTAAGCCCTTCTGCATGGAATTACACTTAGAGATTTCTGCAATTAGAATAAGACATCCCTTCACGTGTTAACTTCATGAAGAACCAGGAGAGACATAATACTCTGAGAAGCAGAATTCTGGGCTTTCCCATTTTCCCAGAAGCAGTTCTCCTTGTAATTTATTTTACATACAAAAATTTTATGGACAATTTCATTTAGGAAACTAAAAGATCCTGGTTTTGAAATGAAGTTTAAATATTTAAGGTCTTTATTTCTTCAGAATGCAGAATCTTTTTGAGAACTAGAACACACAAGTTATTAATGGCCTCAGTGGAATAGCTTCAGGATGCTCAATGCCCCTTATTGGTAGCAACCACTTATAGGAAAATGGAGGCATAGCTGTAGGGCACTGGATATTGAACACATTACTTAACTTCTTAGACCTAAGCGGGAAGGTCCACAGAAACAGCTGAAAAATAACATACAGGAGACACAAGGATAGACGGCACAATTAAGCCACCAGTAGCCTATGTTGAAGGAAAAAAGTCATGAGACCTTGAGCACCAAACAAAGGTCTAGCTGTCCATGCAACTGACAATGAATCAAACCAGTGCAAGAGCTGGTCCTTGTCTACCAAATGGATGCTCAAGGCCAGCATGTAATCTGTGGCAAAGAATAGTGTTTTGGGGCTGGGGTTGTGGCTTAGTGGTAGAGCACTTGCCTAGCACGTGTGGGGTACTGGGTTCGGTTCTCAGCACCACATAAAAAAATAAAATAAAGTTATTGTGCCCATCTACAACTAAAACATGTATATTTAAAAAAAAAAAAGAATAGTGGTTTTGGGTTCACACTTATCAAACTACCTTCCCATCTAAACCATCTATTCCTACTGAGTGAAAAAGAGATTACAAACTGTGTCCGAGATGAACCCTGCAGTTTAAAAAGACAAGGAACACATCTGAATGCCACCCAATCCTTGCCTTGTTTGGAACTTTGATCATGAATAGGGTTTTCCTCATTAGTGCCAAAACTTTTATTATTTACTTGACAGAAATCATGTATTTATGGCACATTGTTAATGTTTACATACATATATGTTGTGAAATTATTGAATCAAGCTAATTTACATATTCTTACCTCACATATTTATACCACTTATTTATTCAAGTCTCAATAATTTTTTTAAAAGTTTAAATAATATCCTTCATATTCTCAAATCATGATGAAATAAAACTGAAAACCAACAAAAAAAAAACAGTGGAAAATATACAAATACACAGAAATTGAACAGCATATTCCTAAATGACCAATGGATTATTTAAAAAAAAATTAAAAAGAGACATAAAAAGAAAAACTTTTTACCTGGAATTACAGAATGCTGATCAAACTATCCCTAGATCCTATGGGGGGAAGTATGTGAATCAGTGAGGCTTCTCATACTGGTAGCCATGGACCTAGAGCCTCAGAGCTAGGATATTGCCTAGGTCCAGAGGGAAAAGTATACATGGCACCATGGTATGTGCTCTAGAAGCTAAAGGTCCTGGAACTGCAGCATTCTAAGGAGCCTGTCCTCCTTTCTGTGAGGCATATAAAAATCCAGGGCTTCTTGCAGCATCAAGAGGTCTGCTTCTGGCTCCTAAAGCAGGATAAAGCTTATAAGTGGCTATTTTAGCAACTTGTGTTCTGATTTTTGGGAAGTCCCAATTAGTTCCTATTGTGGAGCAAAGCTGTCACTCAAACCTTACCCAGTTCCCTAAACTGAAACTAAAGCCTCTAAGACTGTGAGATCCTCCTATAGTTAAGCCTGCCAATCTGATGCTCTGATGGGGTTACTGTTACTTTCCCATTTATCTTATCCCAGCATTGTGGACTTCCACCCTGGCCTGGGAGCCAAGGTTGAAGTGACAGTGTGGTTCCTCTCTCTATGCTGTTTTCCTTCCACCTCATGCTATTTAGGGTTCCCATCACTTAGTTGCTGATTTCCAGAATTCTGTCAGTATCCTTGAAATGCAATCTTTCCTTTGTTAATCTGGCTTTTCTCTGTGGTAGAGGTGGCAAAAACATTTAAAATCTAAACTAATCTTAAAGTACAAAATATCATATCGTTGGAGGTACTGGGGAATGAAATCAAATTCTTCTATGCACATGAATAAGTAACAATGAATCTCACTATTATGAATAATTATTAAAAATACATTATTTTTAACTATGGTCATCATGATGTACAAGAAAACTCTGAAGCTTATTTCTCCTAAATGAAACTTTTCATACTTTTTGACCAACACCTCTTCTTGCCTCCCTATACCTTCAGTGTCTGGCAACAACCATTCTCTTTTCTGCTTATATGAGTTTGACTTTTGTAGATACCACATATAAGTGAAATTTTGCTATATATGCCTTTTTTTTGCTTTTTATTTCATTAGTATCTTCTGTGTTCATCTACATTGTCACAAGGAGAGGAATTCCTTCCTATGCAAGACCAGATAGCATTTCACCATGTGTATATACCTACTCTTCATCCCATCTTCTGATGGACACTTGCTATTGTGAACAATGCTGAAATGAACAGGTGAATGTGAGATTAAAAGACAGCCCCCCACACACACACACAACATGTATCTAACAAATTCTTGGAGTGATATGAAAAAATATAGAGGTAAAAATACTGCAATTAGTGAGAAGTATTAGTGAGTCAAAACATGTAGAGATACATTAATAGTGGACACTGATCATTGTCTCTCCAAGGCCATTAGTATTACATCCTGGCCACAAAGAATTGATGGAAAGATTTAATGAGTGACACCGTCAGCTTTTATAAATTTGTAGATCAACAGGAACTGCAGTAACTTCTAGATATGGGGAACAGACTCTGCAATGTTGGAGTAATCTGACCTGCACACTGAGGCAGAATTTGTGGACCTGGAAATTCAAGGATTTTTCTACCCACAGAGAGAACAGATTCTGCAAGATGAACACATGCCCATCCCCTTAAGTTGAAAACTAGCTCAGCTTTAGCACTGGGTTCAATAAAACAGAAAACAGTTTTGAGCTTTGAAGTCAGGAAAAGTGGATTGAAATTCCAACATGACCATCTACTAACTATATGACCTCAGATCAATTCTCTAAACATTCAAACCAGTATATTCTTACTCTAGAAGGGGAGTGAGAACCACTGTTCCATAGAAATATGAGAAGGAATAGAATGAAACTTCATCAAGTACCAACCTTGATACAGGGTGCAAGTTTGAAACCCAGGCAATCAAAGAACACATTAGTTAATTTTATCTCAAATTTCTAATGCTCCAACATTTCAATCTGTTTCTTTTATTTTGTTTGGTTGCATCAAAATATTTCTGATTATTGCAAAAGGAGATACACGAGTATTTTTTTTAACAATTATTGTGATTTCAATTTATGAAATCAGGAAAAAAAAATATGCCTTTGTTGACCTCAATCCAGCTCCTCACAGAACTCATTTGCTCCTAGGTAAACCTCATGAATAAGACAACACATGCCCAGGTGATTGCATAGAGGGCAGCCCAGACTTGGGGAGAGAGCTGGGAATTCTTAGTTACAGAAGCCAAAAAGTGTCATTTTTGTCCACTAAGTAGTCTGGTGAGTTTCCTTCCTTTCTGTGAATTGTTATGCCCTTTTTAATTCCCATTATTCATAAATCATAATCTGCAGCTTACACATCAGTAACAGTTGATAATGGGAAACTAAGCAATCTGTTGTTCTGAGAAGAGGAGAGACACTAAAGTTGTTTTCTTCAATACAGAAAGTACACAGTACCCAGAGTTTGCTTTGAGTACTAGAAGACATGAATAGGAAGAAAAAGCCAAAAATCTTAAGCTTGTGCCCCTGGGTGTGTGCTGCCCTCTGCTATCGGTTAAGTTAATAAACTTGGCTCATGAAGTTTAGAGATTTGGAGAAAGTATTTTTATCATAATATAAACACGGATGTAATATGGAGCTGAATGACAATTTACCAGAGTATTTTCGATAAAATTCAAGAAATTGCATTCTTCGGTGTCCACTTACAGCCTTAATATCTGAACTCCCTGGATTCTTGTGCATATCTTTATTCCAGCAAACAGTACTTTTGTGGAAAAGTTTGAAAATATTTAACTAAGGCCACAAAACATAAAAAAATAAAATAAAATCATTTAGTAAAAACTAGTTGAAGCAGGCAGAATGAGAGGAGAAAGATAGTGATGAGAAAGAAAAAAAACAGAAAAGAATAGAATTTGGGGAAGACAGAAGAGGAGAAGGGAAAGGAAAAAGGAAAAAAAAACAAAAAAGGTACATTGGAGTGAAGAGGATGGTCACTGAAAACGGAGCAGAAGGAAAGATCTTTGGAAAAAGAAAGAGGCATTTTCTATGTTGAGCAGGAATGAAGAGATGGGGTGTCACAGTACCCAGCATTTGCTTTGAGATAATAATTATTTTGATGGCTCTTTCTCTGGAATTATGTCAACAGTGATGAAACTCCTTTTTCCAAGACACTGCATTGCTGTTGCACAAAAGGCTTTTATGGAATGTATAGAGAAGTGTATGGACAATAGGCATTTCATAAATATCCATGGACGCAATGAATGAAAGATGAGGCTCTTGCAGATGGAATGAGCCTTTATTATTCATAAATTATAGCACCTGCAACTGATTGTTAACTCACAATCAACAAGAGCAAATGAACACCTCTGCTATTTATTCACCAGAAGCAGCTTCCATGGTACACAGAGGGTAATACAGCTCTCTGGGATCTTCCAATTCTACCTCCATCTGCTTAAACCTCCTGCAAATGGTGGTTGCAATACCCCTCACATACCTCAGAGCAGGGTCATTGGTGTTTCCTTAAGGTCTGTTTGAATTCTTTTTCTCACAATGCAGACATAACCTGTACGGAGCTGCTCAGCTTTCTTTGCTCCTCCTACTTCTCTAGATGAACCTGGTTGCCCACTCTTTCATGAGGCTCCCTTTTTGAGTTTCTCAGCAAGTAACTTCACTATCCAAGGACCAGAAGTAGTGCATGTACTATGCTAGAGTCCAGGAACCAAGTGAGGAATCCAGAATAGTCATATTTCCCTGTTAGGTGGAGGAAGTTTCTGCCCACCATCCCTTTGACATATAAGTCACAGTAAGAGCTTGTTTATATTTACCTTGGCAATCACTCAGTGCCCTGATTATCCAGTTGAAGAGGAAACAAGCAATCTATCTTGGCGTGACACTGTGTCATTGCCCTTGTCCTACTTTATATTATAATTGAATGTTGAGATTCACTAACAATTGTAATAAGAGGAATAATTATTAGATGCCCACACCATGTTCGCTGTGTACAGAGTAACTCATATTATACTGTGCCAACTTTGCAAAGTCCATGTTAGTTAGTATCCATGGGAAGTATGTAGGGAGAGAGAGAATTAAATCAATCCAGAACTATGCAACTTATGCCCTTCTCTTGCCCTTCATTATCTCCCCTTTGCCTATGTGTTGTACTTTGGCCTTATAATATGGAGAGACTGGGGGTTATCCTGGGCATAAAGAGGACACAGATCCTACTTTCTTAGACATCCTGGACTTTCCTGTTTGCTTTTTCCCAACTGAGAACAGTCTGTTCTCCTCCCACCAATATACAGTATACATTTCTATAAATTTTTCTTTCTAATGTCTGTTTTAAGTATCATTCAGCATAGATGTGTATTTCTATAAATGCTTTACAACTTACTTTTATGAATTGGAAGCCTTTCTACCCCCATAATTAGAGATTCAGGGGATTAGTGCAATTGGCTGAGGAATTGTTTGGGGCATTGGAATCAGTGGGCTTTCTCAGGGGCCTGGAGGTGGACGTTGGCATTTCAGGCCTTTGTGGGTAAGGGTTTTTGGAGGAGTTTCACACTGGTGATTGTGCCATGCAGTTTAACAAGGCAGCACTGGGATTCAACACCCTTAAGCCCCTCCTCCACACCCTTAACAGAATAGTGAGCTCAGGGAAAAGTCAAGGATGATGCACAAACTGTATGACGACATGACAGAGAGAAGGGGTGGGAAAGAGAGGAAGGAATAGAGAGGAAGTGAGGGAGGGGAAACAGAAGATGGATCTGAACATATATATTCGGCGAATAGTGGCCTAGACTAAACACCTACAAAACATCTGTCAGTTAGGCGAATTTCTTTAGATTGTTATTTTCCTTGCACTGTCTTTGGAGGGATATTTCTGCTTCCAAAGGTGGATAGTTAAAAATAATATACATCACAAGTAGTGTTTTGGCATTGCCCTTCACTTTCTTTCTATCTTCAACATTACTGTTGTCATCCCTTAAAACTCCATCAATACGGCTGATCCAGGGAACAGATGGCATTAATCAACCCCTAAGAATATGCACAAAAGCAATTAGGAATGTAGAGACACGGAATTTATGCCTGCAAATCAATTACCAATGATAGCAAATCAACGTGGCACAGCCAACTTCCCTTTTTCTCTCTTTCCACTGAGCAGCCACTGATGATAGTGATGATTCCCTGGTTTACCCCCCTGTCAGAGGGGGAATGAGAACCAGTATGTCGAGGTTTGATTACATATTCCTTAATGACTAGTTCTCGCTCTGATGACAAAAGCCAGCATAATTTACAGACTAGAAGATGTATCAGGATGATGGATACAGACAGCATGTGCTGTACACTGTCATGCAAATATGAAATACACTGCACTGAGAATATGGTTGTTTGGTATTCCCAGAGAAGAACTTCATTTCAGAGAACAGAGCACCTTTTCTAGCATCTATAGCTTTCATTTGTCAAAAACAATGGAAGCAGCTATAGAATACATTTTAACCACAAATCTGTGCCTTCTGTGAGTTTACTAGCTCATATATCCTCATGTCTTGAATTTACTTGGCCATTATTTTCTATCCAAATGTGTATAAACTGCAGAGTCTAAAGAATCCTTCTTAAGATCCTTACTGAGAGTCCTCTGAGTTACTGTGATCATCTCTTAACTAGATTTCTTAACACCAGTTCTTGGACTATTCCAATCCATCCTTTACTGAGTGATTAAGGAGGTATTCAAAAACAAAAAAAAAATCTGATTATGATAACTATATATATAAAATCCTCAAATAAATCTCCATGGCTCTAAAAATAAAAATAAAATCCCATTAATGTAATGTTTCTACTTCTATCCCTATGCTAAGTAAGTTCTTCCCCCTCTTTTTCCAGCTAGTGGATTCAGCTTATTAAGCCTTAGTTTAAATTTAACTTTCTTCAAAGAGAATACCTTGATGCTCTAGCCAGGTTTAGATTCTCATTTTGTGCCTTCCATCACACCTTGTGCTTACCTTTATTATTGAATTTTTTTACTCTAACATCGTTAAAGATTTAGTTTTCTGGCTGTCCAGTGTTCAAAGTTCCTTGAGATCATGGACTACACTTCTTTTTCATATATTTCTCCAGCTTCACATGAATACTGAGTTTCAGAAAAAGAACCAGCATTTGGGACAGATTTCTCTGATAATTCTTCAAATGAGTAATACATACAAACTATTATTACTTAAATCTTCTCTGACTGGCTTAAAATGAATGATGTCATAGGAGTTTCATAGTTGTTTTATCAGGATAATGTTGTAGTTTTGCAATTAAAAAAAATCTTTTCAGTAATTTAATATGAAAGCCCCATTGAACACAATCTAAACTTTGTATATCAAACCTTGAGCTAAAAAAAAGGACTTTTACAACAAAATGATCATGTATTTTTCAGACTATATAGGAAATGCTCATTAAAATTATATAAAGCAAGTTAATAAAATTAGTTCCAACTTGGCACTGAGATCAAATGAATGAACAGACTTTGTCTTTAATAAACCAATGTCCAGTGCCACACAAGAAGATAATTTCCATACGAAGGCATGCAAGATATACAGACACAGGGTTCCATTACATAGCTTACACATTCAATAAAGTAATCCAAACTGCTTCTGCTCTTTAATTTAACAGATACCCTATTCCTTGGATTTTAAAAATGATAATAGGTACTACTTATTAGTTTAAAAAATAAAAACAAATAAATACATTTTCAAAATAAGACTCTAGAGCAAGGGATGTGGCTCAGCAATAGAGCACTTACCTAGCATGTATAAGGCCCTGGGTACAATCCCCAATACCACAAAAGAAAACAAAAACAAAACAACAACCACAAAATAACAACAGCAAAGTAAAAAAAAAAAAAAAAAAAAAAAAAAAAAAAAAAAAAAAACAAGTAATAATACTCTAGCCAGAGACATCAAGAATTTCAGTTAAGGAATAAAAAAATCTTAATAGAATTATACTATGTACATATATGAATATACCACAAAGAATTCTAACTTTAATTATATCCATAAAGCACCGATTTGAAAAAAAAAAAACTTAATAAGAATCCATTTATTTATTTTTTTATTCACTTCCTTATCCAGTGTCTTAGGTGTTGGACATAGACATTGCAATAAAATATGACCATCAGGGACCTTAGCATCCTAGTTGAGGAGACAAGAATTTTGAGAAGTGCTATTTTTGAAATTGTAATGTATGGGAGTACCAGATCTAGCTTAAATGTGTGTGTGTGTGTGTGTGTGTGTGTGTGTGTGCGCGCGCGTGCACGCCCACATATGCACATGTTTAGTTAGCCAAGTGAGTCAAATTACAAATGGAAAAGTGTATTAAAGACCAAGCAGGTAGTTTATACAGATAAACTAAAGCCAGACGACCTGGCTTGTTTCTGGAATGTGTTGGTGTTCCACACAGTTCTCTAGGAGGAGTACCTTTCACGGTATTGTTAAGTGTGTACATGTGGGAGAGGGGTTCACAAACCATCAATTTCTTTATCTATATCCTTTCCTTATCAAGGTCTTTTTTCTCCACACTTATGAAAGTTATATAAATATCAGGTACCCATCCAGATGGGAGGTCTCTCATCTTTCATCATTGTGATGTTAACTATTTTGCATCAAGTCTAGATCTCAATTATTTTGTTACTTTTTAAAGGTATGACTCAGGAGTTGACTCTGGCAAACACTGCTGATCTATGCCTTTTGCCACAATATAGTTACACCAATCTCAGAGAAACCATGCCCAATTTCTACAAAAGCTAATATGTAGCACTTAACCAAATGCATTGGAATGAAAGTCATGGTTTGCAAAGAGTTTAGTATTTAAAGAGAGATAAATATACTTCCCAATACTGAATTTTTCATTGTTTAGCTTTGTGATCTTAGGGAAATCATTAACTTCTATTAACCTAAAACTTACTCGTCTGTAAACTGAATCTATAAATGTCTACCTAGCTGAGCCGCCTTATAAAACTATGTGTATGAAGTGAGTGATATAAAGTGCCTCTTGTTGCTAGGAATTAAAGCCTATTATTCTATCATTCTAATTATATTTACTTTACAATTTTGGAACACAATCATTCCAAGGTATACACATGGAATGAGAAAATGGAAAAATCAGCAGTTTAAGAAAAAAAAATACATTACAAGTAGGTATTGCCTTAATAATTTGATCCAATTCCTTCATTTAGTACACAAAGATCATCAAGATAAGTAAGTAACCTTTACAAGGTCATTGGTCAGAAAGTGGCAGACTTTTTATGAATGAAGATATCTTCTTTGGAATTAAAAATGTCGTTAAACGCTTCTAATGAGTACACTGCAACCTCTTGATGAAATCCTATTAAGTAAATCACTATTGTCTTCTGGCCTTTCAGGTAACTAGATCCATCCCAGCCTTCCTTTCTGATGAGGATAATTCACATTGAATGTACAGGTCGCATTTTGCAGAATTCTGGCTCATAAACTAAAAGACTTGGGATTTCCACCTAAAAAGTTTAGAAACATTTTGGATGTTATCACATTGCTTTATAACAAACGGACACTGAAAAGCGATGCAATTCAGCCAAGGAACTGGGACTCAATAAAGATTTCAAGTGCAATTGGGCAGAGGAGCCGAGTCAAAGAAAATTGTAATTTAGAGGATAGTTATTCATTAGGTCAAGAAGAAGTGGGGAGGGAAGCAGTTATTCATATAGAAACTAATTTCCTCATCAAGTCTGGAGTTTTGTTGGAAAATTATTGGTCTATCATTTAATTCACATGTTACAATTGTAAAACATACCGATCTGGTTTGGAAATAGGGAAACATGTAAAAGGAATGAAAAGAGAGTTCATAAGGATGGGACCATCAAAGAAAGTCAACTCAAAACAGTGGGAAATATTTTTAGGACTCTTCTAAATGATCATTAAAGTGCTTCCTTCACGTTTGCTAACTGTAGATGCCAATGAAAGTACACACCACCACAACAAAAACAATTATCATAAAAAACAATTTTAAGTTATTATCACTTGAACAAAGTATACTAGTATAACTATGTACTATGGAAAGAAGGAAGATTTTCCTGCTGAAAAGATCAGCATGATCTTTGTTTACTCATACCGTTACTTATTGATTGGGTTTGTGTGTAGGCTTCAGATAACTCAAGGTATAGTGGGTTTCTTTATTTCAAGATCCTTATGATTAACATCCTCTTATATTTTGAGTGCATTTCTGCATGATATGAAAAAAACAAAAGTGAAGCATTTCAGTACTCTCTCTAGGTTTTATACTTTGAAACTAATATGCAGCAGCAAACTTAGATAAGATGCTAAACAATAATTTTAAGCAATTTTTGGTCAAAATTAAGGTGATTTATAATGACATAACATCTGCTTATTCTGTAAAATACATAGTCACCCTATGTGTATTCCTGTGTATATCCCCATTCCTACTATATTTTGAATGCAAGTTCTCTCTTTGTAACAGACTATCAACATATCTAATACCTGAAGAATCTCTTTAGTAAGATATCAAGATGCTGTTCTATTGGAGAGCAGACATATATAACAGCTTCTGCTATTCAGCCAACTGTGAGCACTGAAAGGTTGAATGACCTGATGGGTATTTGATACTTTAGCTGTAGAATAACTAGGACTAGAACTTCTTAGCTCTCCTAATTCCTGGTTTCACTTTATGAACTATCAAGTTACAGGGCTACTTCCTGTATCAAAGGAGTTGATATTATATGTAAAATGGTTTTTCATTTAACATTGGTCTGTTATATCTACATTTGAAATTAACTAATCCCCTTAGGGTAAACCCACAGGAAATGTTCTAGCTATTTAATATCCCAAAAATCTGGAATGGGGGAATTTCCGGAGTTTTTATTATTGGTAGGTAATTATATTCTCAGCAGATATTAGTAATATCTATATTATAGCCAGTCCTTCTAAACTGACTGCATTTTAATTTTGTTTAATCAGAAACTTATAAAATCTATAATTGGATCAGCATTCATGTTTTCCTTGGAGATAAATTCCCAAGTTTTAGTCAGATCATAAGAACTACACACACACACACACACACACACACACACACACACACACACACCACAACAATAATAACAACAAACTATTATAAAAATATAAAAACAATTTAAAGTTATTATCACTTGAACACAGTCTAGTAGTATAACTATGTATTATGAAAAAACTTGGGTCAATAATCCATTTTCAAGACTACTTCACAAATGACATGAGATATATTTTTATTCTTTAAAAAATAGTTTCTCCAAATAAACTTTAAAAATGACCATTTGAAAAGAAACTGCTATTACTCAAGATATGTGCATAAATGGCATTAAATGACATATAGATGTAAGTCCACACTCTATATTTATGAATAAGTGTGAACAATAGCAGTCTAGAGAAAATGTGAAATGTTAAGGCTTTTTCTTAGGGGTTTTGTTTGGTAGGTTCTGAAAACCACCAATCTGTATTGAATTCAGAAGTAATCTTCTGCTGCTATCCTATTGTTCACCAAATTAATACTTTTGTACAGCATAATCAACATTTATCATTATTCTTTAAAAGCATTGACCCGAAAATATTTAGCAAGCAGTGTGCACTCAATTGGAACGTTGATTGGAAATGAGGAAATTAAACTGTCATTGATGAAATACTAAAGCTCATTATCACATTATCACAAAATTTCATTTTAAATGTTCAGAATTATCTCTATAACTGCATCAGCAATGATAAGCTTGAGTCTTAAGTCCATGCCATTTAGGTTTCATGAGCATTATGAACACGTATTAATCATAATTTAATTAATTTGCAGAAAATATCTATCCCCCCACCAAACTCTTAAGGTGCTATTTGAGGAAGCCCAAACCATAATCTAATGGAGTATGTTCTATCTATTTCATCTTTATTCTTTACCACCTTTGTGGATTTTCAAAGTATCTACTCTTCAGATAGACAAATGTGCTAAAGGGAAAACAGTGATAGTTTACAGCCACACCTTTGAATCATTAGGACAATGCTGACCTCTAGTGTTCTAGAAGGTAGAGAAAGTAGCTCAGAAACATACCTAACTTCCTCTTACTAACCACTCAGATCTTTTTCTAAAGCACCATGGGAATGATTTCACAGAAGAAGAAGGAAGAGAAAGAAGAAGAGAAGGTAGGAGGGAAGAGAAGAAGAAAGGGAGAGGGTGAGAAAAGAGAGGAAAAAATCAGATTCTAACCTGCCCCCACAAAACCTGAAATAATTTCTAAATAAATTTCCTCCTTTCCAGTGAGGTTGGCCTCTTTATCCCTCCTTCAGAATACAAACTTCAGTAAAATCTTTATAAGACTTTACCTCTAACTATAGGTTGTAGATCTCCCAAACTTCTGATCACAGATAGAAACACTGACTGTGCTCCGGACAGTTTTCAGTATATTATATTTGTCTGTTTCCCATTGGAACTGGAAAGAGAGATTTAACTCCTCTTGGACTTCCAGAGGTGGGAAGTGAGGTAAAGGATTCCTAAGCAGAAATATTATTTCCTCCTTTCTCCAAAAGGGATAGTACAGTTTGCAAAAACTAATGCTAATGCTAATGCTAATAATAATAATAATAATAATAATAATAATCCTGTTTCAATATAGATAATATTTTTGAGGTTCATGGCAGGGATATGGAAAAGGGGAGCAAACCCAGAAACTTAAGAGACCATGATAAACCATCCTTGGAAACAAAACAGATGGCTTAATTGCATTCCTTCTCATTTAGGAGTTCCCAGAGCTGGAAAAACTTCCTTTCCTCTGCCTAGAGAGGCAGCTGAGCAATTGAGCTTGAACCTCTGATAGCTCTAGCGATTTATTCAAGTTTGACGAACTGGGTTCTTTAAATACATAGTGCAGGTGGTGGATCCCCAGGTGTCCAGCTTTCCTGCCTATTAAATTAAATGTCGGCCCTGCACTTGCCGAGGTTAGAGTGTGAACGATAGAGTGCACACTTAGTGCATACTCATTATCTGTTTCCTTGGCACAAAGATTTTGGGGGTGGGGTGTGCATCAAAGCTCTTCCTCCTGTAATAGGGGCAGCCATTGATCTTGTGGTTGACTACATCGGGCCATAACTCTTAGGCCAAAACTCCCAATTCTGTTAAACCAGTGCCCATTGGATCCAACACACCCCAATTGAAACCTTCTGCCTAAGGCAGTGCAGAAAGCTAGGTATTGTGGGGAGCTGGGCATGCTGCAAATCCAAGGCAGCTGCATTCAGAGATGAGTCGCTGTCACTGTGCGCTGTGGCTGGGAGCTCTATCCCTGGAAGCTGAGCTCCCAGTGTATACTATTGGAACAGGGGCCCTTTTGGGCAAAAGCCCAGGCTGAGATTAAGCAGGCATAGAACACGAAGCTAGATAGGATGAGAAGGGAACTTTGCGAGAGAAGGGAAGGGAATCTAGCAGGGCTTGCGCATGAGAGCTCTGCTAACTTTTGGGATGGTTGGAGTGACGATGGTTCCACACTGATCAGCATTTCAGTCTGCCCAGAGCAGACACACTTGGGGTTTTGATTGCATTTCTGAATTTTATCCTTTCCCACCTCACCTCCCCGTCCCCAGATTCTGGTACTCACAATTTGTCGCTGTTAATCCTAAATGCCACAAACCAGAGAACAGCAAAGTCAAAACGCTGGTCAGCCCTGGTACAGAATCCATTTCCCCCGAGTGAGTGGTCCCTTCCAATCGAATTCCAAATTCGCAGGCACCAGCCGCGGCTTGTCTCTCTTGTCCGCACCTTCTGACCCCCTCCCACCCCCCCTTGGAGAGGTACTCTCTTTCACTCCATCCCGCGCCCAGACGCTCCACCGAAACCGTGGGGAGGGCTTCTTCGCAGCTGCGGCTGAGGCTACAGTCCCCGAAAGAGCCGCTTGCTGTACTCTCCTTCCTCCGCTCGCCTCTTCCTCCTCTTTCCCCCTCCTTAAAGGTGCAAATCCAAACCCAATTGCAAAGACAGGCGCCTAGCTCGGTGGACAGCCAAATCCACCTCGCCAAGCTCGAGAGCAGGAATCAGCACCGGGGTGGCGGACAGCTCCTTATAGGCAAGCGGGCCGCGCGGCACCGCCCCCGGCCAGGCCCGCCCCGCGCTCGCCTATAAGAGCGGCCTGGGCGGGTCTTAGCCCCGCTCCGGCGAGTTTCCTCCAGCAGGCGCGCCGCTGCGGTGCGCTTTGGCTACCTGGGAGGGCAAGGGAAAGGAGTCTTAATCTCTCTCTCTTCTCTTTCTCTTCCTCCCCACCCAGTTTCCTCCCTCCCTCCTTACCTTCCCCCTTCCCTTTGCCTTTTTCTATCCCCCATCTAGGGGATGAATAGAGACTGAAATTTAAACAAGGTTTTCGAAGAACGCTGCTGAAGGGATACTAAAAGGAGTTGAAGGACAGACGCATTAGGAAGAGAGAATTTCCCATGGAAAGCTTTGTAATGACCTAACGAGATGCCTTTTTTTCCTCCCTTTGGAAAGGAGGAGCAAGTACAGCTTTGAACTGTGAGATTTAATTTCCCTTGCGTTCGTTCTCTGGTAGGGAGGCTGATGGATATTGATATTATTGGATCTGATTTAGAGGTTTAGCATTATGTCCACTCTCTTGTTTTACCGACCCCGCACCCTATTCCCATCGCTCATCTTTTCACCGGCCTTCCACGTCCGCGTCTCCCTCATCGATGTTGGCACATTGCTTTGGGCAAGTACTGCAGGGTGCGCGGTGCTTTGGGTTCCGGAGCCTAGGTGGTTCGCTGGCGCCTGGGAGAGATGGAGAGTCTCTACTAATGGGTGTGGTGGTAATGAGAGTCAGGGTGGAAGCCCAGGTTGGCGTTTTGGAAATCTGAGGTCTCCGCTGGAGGAATTTACATTTAAAAAGAGGGAACCAGTGGTTTTGATTTCTTCCTAGAGGCTCCCTATAAGAAATCCAGTTTCTGTCTCTGACTTCTAGTATGTGTCTGGGGACTCTCTTGCTTTGCCATGAATCAACTTATTTTGTTTTTATTGGAAGCTGTCAGAAAGCTGTCAAACCTTAACAAAATGAGGGACCATAATGATTTCTCCTATGTGAAGCTTACAATCAAGTTGATAGAGTTGATAGACTCTACCCACTTCAGAGGAAGTTGATGTCTCCCTCTCTTCTCACCCACAGCGTTAACAATTATGCAGACTTATTTCACACTATGGATTCCTGACAACCCTTAGTCTTCGGCAGCCGGCTGCACAACTGCAGCAAATTGAGCTGTATTTCGCCAGCTTCTGCATAAATCCTGAGGTTAACCTTGTGGTTTTGGTTAGAACTGGTCTCACATCATTTGAATACTAAAAGATAGTTCAATGACAACTGGCTCAGTGACCTCATTATTTTATTAAAGGAAGAATCCTGAAGGTCTTATCAGTCCTAAGTAAAAGACCCTCTCCTCTCTAAGCTTCTAATTGGAAATAATTATGTAAGTCAGTAGATTTTTTCCCCCAGTAGAAGCTGTAATTGTGGGCAAAAGGCCACACCCAGGAGATGATGAATTCCAAAACATCAAAACTAAGGTGACCCAAGGAGCTATCCTGTTGGCAGGGGACTGCAGATAGGGGGAGTGAGAGTCAAAGGTGGTTTGCTTGGACTTGGCTTTCCTTTCCACCTTGGGCCCCCAGAAGCTGTGACCCTATCCCTGACTATAGGTAATACTATCTTGCTATTAAACTGGAAAAATCTAGAGTATATTAATAATAATATATATATTATTATTCCATTTTGTGTGTTCCAAACGTATGCCAAAGAAATTTTATTAAGAAATAAAATACAATTTAAGGCCTTTCTGAATTCTTTATTTAGATTTATTTGTTTATTTATTTATTTATTTATTTATTTAATATGTGGTGCTGGGGATTGAACCCAGTGCCTCATGCATGCTAGGCAAGTGCTCTGCCACTGAGCTACAACCCCAGTCCCCCTTTCTGAATTCTTGCTTCATAAATATTTATCTTCCATCATATATTCTTGTAAACTTTGGGTATATATCATTCCTATACTTAATATTTCCCTACGTTTGTCAGATACATCTCTAAGCACTAATTAGCTTTGCTTTTACTTTAAATGCTATAACACTCTTATTTTGTACTTTACAATTTATTTAATATTTTATTGTTGAAATTCACATATTTGACTATATTAAGTCCTCTTTCATCTTTACTGCTGTATTGTATTTCTTTGTATTAATATTTCAAAGACTATTTATGATCTATACATTGTTTCCATTTTTTCTCAATAAAACTATCATTTTGTAACTGTCTATTAGTTTCTCTCACACACTAGGAGTAGAATTTCTGGATCACAAGAAATGTTTTTCTTCAGTTTTACTACACATTGCCAGTCATTCTATAAAACGGCAGTACTAACTCATAGCTCTCCTTCCTTTGCTAGCAGTGTTTGAGGTTTCCTGTAGGTCCATATCCTAACCTATCACTTCAAGCCTTACAATTTTACTAATAGGAAATTGAGAGTCACAGAACACAGATATTCAGTCATCAAGTTTATGTCCCTCCATATAATCAAAGCTTTTACAAATCTTAAAAAAAATTGGTTAAATAAAATATTTTAATACTTATAAAAGATTTATGTCTTTATTTTTGGCAAAATGACTTAAAATGAATCCACTGTGCCAGTAAAATGTATTTGGAATATATATTAAAAGGAAATCAGGAAAATTTGTTACTTTGAAGTCCCCAACTGTGAATGATCTTCAAGTTATTAGTAAATATTGGAATTCTGCATTTAGATGTCCATATGCAGGCCCTGTATAGAGTATATAAATTGCAGCTAATTTAAAATCCTATTTACAGCTGTAGTTTGCGTTTTTCTCTCTCTCCAACACACCTGTTCTCAGAGCAACTTTGAGCCTTAAACAGCAGACATTTGTCTAAGATTTGTTAACATTTCAGTAAGAATACTGCAGCTCTCAATATAGTGAAGGGTAAACAGCTGTTCCACTCAGATGATAGTGTAAACAATGCCATCTTCTGGGGGCATTTTGGCAACAAGTTTTTGGGTTTTTTTATCATCAGTTGAATATTAATCTCTATTAAAACTGTCTTCAGCCATATTGATATTTACCTATTGAAATTATTTTTTCAGGCTTTTAGTCTGACACATTCAACTCTTATGTGGTGGAGTAAGAGTCTCCCTCTTCTACTCATGTTGAGGCATTTAGAATAACTCACATTTCAGAGAATCTTGTTTTTGAATTGGTTGAAATTTTCCACATAGATGCATAGAGTAGGTTAAATACTAAAAGGGAATGGAAAATGGATAATTAAAATCCAAAAATACCTGTTTTTTAAAAAATAATTCTAGACATCTTCCCAAGCAAAACTTTGATCTGAAATCTAATAAAAAAAAAAAAAAAAAAGAAGAAGAAGAAGAAGAAGAAAGAAAGAACTGAAATGGGTATGAGTGTATTTCAGTGTCTCTTTGATTTTCCCTTGAGCACTTATACTGGTTTACTCTTAAAGGAACAGAAGGAAAAGAATCATTCATCAAATGGAATCTCAGCCTTCGAATATTCAACAAGTGGCTCATTCATTGATTTTGCAATCCTCTTGTGAGGCAGATAGAAGTATATTTGGTCATCTCCATTTTATTGATGGAATCCTAAGAGGAGACATATATTGACACGTTAAATATCATACAGAATTAATGGCTTCAACCCAAAGGGTGCTAAAAATGAAAACCTCCCATTCTATCTCCTTTATCCTTATAAAACTTATAGCTGAAAGTCACTCAACATATGAATATTTGGGTGCATGGAAGAAAGGTCCATTTACCATCAAAGTAATTAAAAAATAATTTGTTTCTACCCATATCTTCAATTTAGAGTTTTCTAAAAATTTTGATGTGGCAAAAAGTTAATTTATTTTTCTTTTTATCTTATTTTCTTTGTATTTCCTTTCTTTCATCCTTTTTTTATGCTTTTTCTTTCTTTTAGTATATGTGGTCAGTAATATGCTACAGGGGATAGAAAATAGGAAAAAAATCTTGCTCTCATAGAGCTAAACATAATATGAGGAAATGAGATGTAAATACATTAAAACTTAATATTAGAATACAAATTAGCATGTGATTAAGCACCAGATTTCCTAAATTATAAGTATTCTAGAAGTTTTTAAGCTGACAAAAACTGATTCTCCTTGGCGGGGGGGGGGGGGGGGTTGTCGCAGATGGCATAATGAATCAGTTCTGTGTCTCTTGGGAGTAAAGGGAACTGAGACACCCTGGGCCTTGTACTTGTTATTCAGGCCAGGTCAAGTCAGATGTATTTACCATAACAAGAAAATCAAGTCTGAAGATAATGAAGGCAGAATTCTATTTTTGCAGAAGAATGGACATTCATAGTAATGCCCATTGATTAAGCCATATGTTGAGAAAAATTTTCTATAATCTCTTCACTACTTCTCTTTCTTAGATCTGAGTCAAACTCAAGCTTGTCATCACAACACTCATCCTTAACATCAAAAATAGTCATCTTTTGTCATCCAACTCCTGCCAATAAAGCAGCCACTTAAATACTTTTGCCTGGCATGCATGCTGCATGCTGTTTACACATAATGTTCTTTCCTTTTCCCAGGTGAATGTCCACTAGTGAATTTTCATGTTCAAAGTCGGCTGGAACATCTCTGGTAAGGTCTCTATAGATTGTCTGGGTGATGCTAACACACATTAATGTTTCCCTAACCCGGAGTAGTTTCTCAAAAGTAGTTTCTTGATAAGTTTCTCATTTTGAGTCTTCAGTATAGGTTTTCAACAAGTGTTGATGTATGAATAATGTTACATATTAATGACCTTGTCAGCTCTTTCAGAAGTTACATCTATTCCCTACCATCCTTGTGCCAGAATGCCTGGGCTCCTTGGTGGAAATTTATCTTCATTTACCTTGGAAATTAAGATGCCAAATACATGAAAAAAATCAGTGGAAATTATGTTTTGGGTTATATTCTTGATAGTTTTCTCTTCCAACTATATATGTCTCAAGTATGTGGATTTATTTTTTAGGGAGAGTTCACTTTCTAAAGCATCTATATAATTACTTTTGTACAAAACTAACCATTCCACATCTAGAAACAGATGACAAAAAAAGGATTTCTTTTCTTCACTTATTTATATCTGTTTCTGAAGGACCTTCTGCGTAAAATCACAAAGGAGTCATTTGTGATACATTTCATGTTTTCAGAGAAACCTGTTTAGAGTAATTTAATGAAAAAATTTATGAGTGTAAAATTAGAAGTCCTGAGTGTGAGTCTTCATTTTGAAATCTACTGGTATGAGATCTTGAGTACACAACTTGGTCTCTTCAATATTCAGTTTCCATGCCTATCCACTGAGAATGATGAAAATCCTTGCCTTTGATAATTGTGTATACCTAATACAATGACACATATAAAAATAATTTTGTTACACAAACCTGTTATACATTCCTTATGCTAGCCCAAAGAAGACAATTTATTTAGCTCATAATCATTGAAATTCTATTGTATTTTATTTTCTAATTCATTCCTGGAGTAAAAATAAAGCAAGTATTTTAAAAGCTTACTCATTCTAGGGAAAATATGCATAATTCATTACTTATAATAACACAGTAATTCAGTTAACTAGTATTAACCTGTGAGTAACAGTAGTGTGTCTAGACGTGTATCATTTGCTTTTGGTTGAATTAGATGCCAAAAATGAACCAGTTCTGTGTTTAAGGTTCTTATACTTATCACAATTTCTAGGTGGGAAGATAGCATATATAAATTTATAAGTGTAGGTAATGAGTGCTTGAAGGACAGGAACAATATCATCTTTTTTTTAACATACATTAAAGTGGCACATATTGATTTCTTGATCAACAGCCAATTCTAACTTCTTTGAAAACTAGGCTGATCAATTACATATAAGAGGATGTGAGGGGAAAGGGAAAAAAAACCAAGGGAGAGAAATGAATTACAGTAGATGGGGTAGAGAGAGAAGATGGGAGGGGAGGGGAGGGGGGATAGTAGAGGATAGGAAAGGTAGCAGAATACAACAGTCACTAGTATGGCAATATGTAAAAACGTGGATGTGTAACCGATGTGATTCTGCAATCTGTATACGGGGTAAAAATGGGAGTTCATAACCCACTTGAATCAAATGTATGAAATATGATATGTCAAGAGCTTTGTAATGTTTTGAACAACCAATAAAAATAAATAAATAAATAAATAAAAAGAAAACTAGGCTGATCAAAAAACATAATTGGAGTAAGACTACCATAGCAATTATATTCCTTTTCATGAATGATTATCTGTGTGGTATTTTCTGTGTGCCATAGATCTGACCAATGAGACTCAAGGGTAAGGTCAGATTTTCTTTTTTTTTAAAAAAGAGAGGGGTCTACGAATAAAAGTCTTAGTATCTTTGCAGCTTTCCCCAGAGCATTTACAATATCCCATGAACATGAGATGGTTGATGACAAAGACATTTTCTTGAGATTTAATTACAACACGAAGTTACTTCTACTCTGAAAGAGCAACGGTTTGTAATATTTAAGCTATAGCTATTTAGGTTCTCTAGAGGGAAAAAAAAGAAAACAGAACATTGCTTATAAAATATCAACCTAACATTGGCAATTTGACTTTGTTCTCTCTTTGAAAATTCATAGCAAAATTCTAAAGTTAGTGCTACCCCCCTCCATTTCACACATAAGGATAGTGAGACTCCTGAAATTTAAGTAACATTTCTCAAATCATAAAGTGATTAAGTAGAAATGCAAAAAATTCAAATTTGTACTTTCTGATTCTAGAATCTTGGCTTATCATGCCATTGCTTTAGTGCCACGAATATATAGAAATGAAGTATATCTAGAAAATTGTGTGGGTTTAGTGGATATATTTGTTTCCTCATTTGAGTGCAAACATGACTGACAAAATTTTGACTCTTATTTGTAAAAAATTATTTTTCTTGGGGTTTATTAAAGCCTTATGTCTCTCAGGGAATAGCTGCCTGCACAGCCAAGATGCTATTACTAAGCTTGTTAGAATGAATGAAGAATGGCTGATAAACGTTCCCTCCCAGGTGCATACCTGAACTTTAAGTAAATCAGGCCAACATCTGAAGAGAGGATCTGTTACAGACTCCACCATGAGACCTCTTCTACAAATTTATAACATTTTCCAATGGTATGTTGTTTCAGGGAATACATATTTAGGAGAAGACAGAACTAATTTCAAAGAATTATTTCATCATGTAACCTAATCCTTGGCATTTATGTCCTTTTAATCCTTTCACACTTAAGTCAGCATAGAAAACAGTGAAAAACATCTATGTTTTTCATTGACATTTTTAATAAGGTGGAATGAATGTTAGCCTAGAGCCAGCAGGGGGTGTGTTGACTAGGACAAAGGGAAAAATGCAGAACAGATTGGAAGCTTCACTGTGAGAGATTTTATAGGTTGCTGGATTATTATTCATTTAGGGGAATAAGAGAAATGGATACAGAAGAAGGCATCAAAGCAGAAAAAGAAAACTGTTGATTTATTTCAGAATTTTATTTCTATCTTTTACTTCATGTCTATTAAGAAATCACACTTGATCTAACATTATAAATGTTTGTAATTCAATATATTAAGTAACATTTGTTATCTTAGTTATTATTCTTATTAAAATAAATAAACCACCAGTTTCTTTCGATTAAAAACTTAATTTTTTTAATGATTTGAAGCTGTGCAATTTAGAAAATATATTCTTTCTAAAGATTAATGATATAGCATTTTGACTATATCTATTATATACATACATATACATGCATATGCATATATTTTTTTGATAGGCCATATGAATCTTTTTTTTTCTTCATAAATAGTTTTGAATACTATTTACTAAGTATCTTCTTTCTAATTATTTTTTTGAGGACACTACAGATGCCTAATGAATTAGAAATAATCTATTTTGAGGAAGTCATGCCATAGCACTGAAAACAGATGCCACCAAATAGCAGGGATTTTTGCTTTATTGTAAATACAGTGAACTTTCTACGTCTGTGGGTTCTACAACTGCCGATTAAATCAAGGTTAGATTGAAAAATACTTTTAACAATCCATCTTTTCTGTACTGATATGACTTGTTTTTTCTTGTCATTATTTCTAAAGAAACATGGAAAGACAATTATTTACATAGCATTTGAATTAAGTTAGGTATTGAGTCTCTGGGATTATGGGTGTGCACCACCAAGTCCAGCTTATTTTGTCATGCTAATTAACACAGTTGTGCTAATTTGTTTGTGTTATTTGTGTCTACTCTTCTATGGAAATTGTGTAGCTCTGAAGTTGTCACAGAAATTCTGTAGGGGGCCAGTAAAGTATTTACCAAAGGCCCTGGATTCAATGCCTTCAGATATCATATACAAAGAAAGAACAAAACAAATATTTCATGTCCTGCAAAGCTTACATTATTTACTGACCATCTACAGAAAATTTTGTTGAACCCTTATGCAGTTCACAAATGCAACAGTAGAACAGGATACAAGAAACAAAAATCTTATATAGTATAGGAAAAGATAAGGTTCATCTATCTGTTCATTTTTTTTTAAACAAGACCCTTTGATGTATCAAATGCTGTGGGATAAACACAATAATAAAATAATCTCAGAAGTTTTGAAAATATAGACTGTATATTTGGCTTTGATGATGTTTATTAAAATGGATTGAAACAATTCCTCCTGAATAAATTAAATTTAAATCTTTAAGTTATTGCTTATTTCACTTCTTTTAAAAATATCCAAAATTATAGATTTGCTCTCATTTCTCTCTAGTGAGTATTGATTATTGATGTCTTCATTGCCTTCCAAAATAGACTTCTTTGAGTCAGTATTTCTGTGTGTTTTCGTTGATGCTTTCATCGTGGTATTCATTGTGACATATTTTCAACTTATAGAAAACTTGCTTAAGTAGTATAAAGAACTCCCGTATACATTTTTCTTTTCTCCTTTATTAAAGGCATTTTGTTCCATCTACTTAAAAATTCTCTTGCTCTCTCACTCTTTATCTCACTGCCCCCCCCCCGTACTATGGTCATAAATATCTACAGCTTTCTCTAGTTTTCTGATCCACCCAATATCTGGTTCAGCATAAGGAAAGTCCAGGATGTGGGCAGCAGAGGAGAGGAACCATGAAGGCTCATGAAATCTAAAGGTCTAATATATTTTGTCCCTGTGGGATAACAAATTAGAATTGTACTGCATGGTAATTATTTAAATTATTTTACGTTTAAATTATTTTTATGTGTATAATGGGATGACACCAAATCACAAAGTGCTGGGAAAATCAGAGATGAGGTAAATGCAATGCAATACTTAGTGCTTGAAGGGCTCAATAAAGGCTCACTGTCATTCATCATTTGGTGTCATTGCATGTGACACTTCAAGACACATTACATGCAAATACTCCAAGACATTAGGAAACTACACTTGCATGAAGACTTGACACTATATTGGATCAGGAAAATCCCCCCAAATAAATGGTTTATGTAGATGCTGAGAACTACATGAGGAAAATATTTGTATATTTGGGGGGGGCGGGGAGCAGAATGGAGAAAGGCAACCAAAATTACTAGTGGCTTCCAAATGGATGGGTGATGTAACAGGGTCAGCCTACAACAGTTGTGAAGAATTTGATATGTATATTTATTATGTATATTTATTGTAGGTAAGGGAGAGGGTGTTTGTTTGGCTTTCTTTGTGTGTTTTTAAGGAGAGGAACATTTAGTTATTTCATATTTTGTAGTTTTATGGCTCCAAATGTTAGTCAGGTCATTTCTCAAGCTAAACAAATTCTCTTAGAAGCATTAGCAGCTACAATGAAATAATGTGTTACTCTTTTATTCAACATATGTTTTCACGTTAGGTGTTTATAACACTTTACTCAAAAAAAATAACAGTTTATGGATTTGAGATTTGGTGTTCAGGATATTAGGCACATACTAAGTTTTCACCTCACTTTAAGCTTATGACATAGAAGGCAAATTATTTAAATAATTTTTATATGTAAAATGGGATAACATCTATTATCACAATGTGTTGTGAATGTTGAAAATGAAATGCAGCTTCAAATGCTCATCAGACATGTTGTTATTCAGTTTGGTCTCCTTACTTGTGATATTTCAACTCCCAGCTTATCTTGGTTGGAGACTCTTTATTGCCTTTCACAGAAGTAGAGTTGCACAGGTGTAGCAAGCTCATGATCATTGTCAAGAAAAATCAATATCACCTTAGAGGGGAGTAAAACGTTTAAAATGTGGGCAATTCATATTTTTCTACATATTTGACATTTGTCTGGCAAAATTTTTTCTTGTAGACAATGACTTATTTTCTGAAGAATTAATAGCAAACATCAGAATCTAAATGATTACATGCCACTCTCAAATACAATATGCTTTCAATACAGGTATAAGGAACAGGTAGAATAAGACCTGTCTTTAAGATGTAGAATGATATTAAAAAGATAGAAAACAATTTATTTAAATTTGCTTATTAGAACAAAAGGTGTAGCTCTGAGTTTGGTCAAAATGAATAAAGATTAGGATGGCCCAAACTGTATGTGCTAAAATTTGAACATTTGGTACTAAATTTACTAGACAAATATTTCTCAAGAAAATTCCATCTCCAAAATTTATCAAGTTTATCTACACTTCCCATGAATTATACCCTTTCTCTGACATGGTGTAATTCTTAGTTGAGGAAAGAGAAATCTCACGTTTGTAACCCTGTGAAGTCTTTATCCATAGCAATACAGAGTATAGATGAATTTCAGTTGGTTTTTTGAGGAATGTTTTTCTTGTACTCTTGAAATTCTACATAAAGTGTTTTTTCTTCATCTTTAATCTTACTTGTCAGAAAATGTAATTAATGAATTTTAAAATTTATATCTTGATTTTTTAAGCTGTTTTTCAATGGGCAAAAATGAGAACTAGATTCAACATCAGTCTTTTTACAATTTCAGACTTATGGTATTAGATGTAATTCAATCCGATTTGGAGAAAAGGATATGTATAAATAAGCATGCATTCAATTTAATTTCAACCTACATTCTTATATAGGGAGTTTTTTTTTATTATTTCGGCTCACAATCTTTGAGCCATTTTTCTAAAATCATACTTACATCTGTTCTGCTATTAAATGTATATATAGCAAGTCTAAACCAAATAGATTAGAGACAAATATGGAGAGATGGTAACATCACTTAATAATGTGTTACAATAGAGAAGAAGTTAAAGACTTTGGTAACTTTGGTTTAATTCACAAAAGTTTTCATTTCTTCATTTGGACTGATGTAGAATTGTAGGTGAGTTGACTACTCTCATCAAGACTAGCAAGCAGGGCTTGTTGTATCCTTTCCTGTCCAACTCCAGTACCATGGGACCATCATGGTACAATAAAGGTATTGCATTATTTTTACCTGGGGTAGTATCTATGGATTTGTTTGATGCTCACAATGTTCTATGGAGTTCTGAGGAATTTGTTGCTCATGTACATTCTCAGCCTTTTCCTGTGGAATTTATTGTATAGAAAGGAGGAAACAATTTGGAGTTTACACAGTTACACTGGCTATATAATGAAGAAGATATGCTTTTGGCCTGAGGATTTTTACCTATGTGGATGATGAGATAGGCCTTAAAACAAGTCATACTCAATGAGGAAAGAACATGGGAAATTAAAGCAGCAAGAAATGAACTCTGGCCACCTGAAAGTAATAGGACTAAGATTAGGTGAATCCAGACACAGATGGATAAGCATCCATGGGTCACAGGAGCAAAGGAGGAACTCAAGAGGAAGTCAAAAGCCTTATGTTGTGACCTGTTATCCATGTGCTGGGGAAGACTGGGACCTTCCTGTAAAGTAGAATCAGTATTGCATGTGTAGGATACATACAGACACAGTAAGAGGAGTAATTTGTGAATGTGTCAATGTCTTCTCTATCTTAGGTTGGTCAAAGGATTGGGTGAAGTATACAAAATGTTAATTTGAAGTAGGGTCATTTGTATAGTTAGTCTTAGAATCGACTATAAAGATATTACTATCAGAGTAGAGATAATGGCTATTTAAGTGTCTTAACTTCTAAGTATTTTGCAATCACATTTTGATTTCCTCCCTTTCAAATATGCCTGTGCATAGTATTAGCTTGGAAGAGAGCAAAGCCCTCTCTATCTGACCAGTTTAGGGAGTGGTGTAAAAGACGAAGCAATTCAACCCTGGTTCTCCAACTTCTTAAATTCCTAACACAACACGTAAAATACTAACATCTTATTCATGATTTTTGCAAAACATCAGGTCACTTCTTTGAAGAGATGTTAAACTCTAAAGAATAACCCTAGACTTTGCACTTTGTTTACAACTGCACAAAAGATTCTTTTGACCTGAAGTAGCTTAGGCTAAGTACTAACTAAATTTGTTGTCTCTGAAACCCCACACTGTAGTTAACACCAAGAATTCTAAATAGGCTGTATATACAAATATTTAAGGCTTATAATGAGTGGTATCAATATACTCACAGAAAGATCTCCTTCCATATCTACTCCAGAGCATAATGGATTATGCCTGTGTATGTGATCTGAAGTTTGCTCTAGATTCTAGCACTTTCATGAAGAGGGTGTGGTGTTCCACAAAAATAAAATCAAATAAATGAACTACAGCAGCAAAATATTTGGAAGCATAACAGACTCATCATGCTCACTCAGAATGTAAGATGTCAGGAAACACAGGATTTGGGTTTGAGGTGGCTTTTTCTTCTGGGTCTCTCCCAGCCTGGAGGAACAGTCTGGTGAACATGGGGGAAGGAGAAAACAAGGAGCATTCTTGTGTTTTTGACCTGACTACTTGTGCCACTTTGTTCTGACTTTTTTCCCTTTTGGGCATTTAAGGTTGGAAAGAGGAGAACCCCACATGTTTTCCTATCTCTTTCAAACCATCCCAGCACAAGAGCTTGCCTTCCATTAGTGCATGATGAAACAGTCTTTCCTTGTTATGCTGGAAAGTTAACAAATATAAGACCTGCAATAAGATGAATTAATTACAACCTACAACTTCAAATATCTTTAAGAGAATATGCTACAACAAAATATTACATTTTTTCCTATAAATATATGTGACTATTATTCTTATAATAAACAAACTTAGTGAAAATAACACTGTCCTTTGGGAAGGAAATTATGACATATGTTTCAAGAATTGTCAAAATGTTCCCACTTTTTTTTTTTTTTTGCTATGCTGGAGATGCAATCTGGGGCCTCACATCGGCTAGGCAAGGGAACACTGAGATACATCCCCAACTCTAAAACATTGATTCATTTTTGCTCTGCAATTATATTCTTGTGAAATAGTAATAGGGGAAGTTCTTTTAAACATACAAATTAACATAACAGGGCTGGGGATGTGGCTCAAGCGGTAGCGCGCTTGTCTGGCATGCGTGCGGCCCGGGTTCGATCCTCAGCACCACATACAAACAAAGATGTTGTGTCCGCCGAGAACTAAAAAAAAAATAAATAAATATTAAAATTCTCTCTCTCCCTCTCTTCTCTCCTCACTCTCTCTTTAAAAAAAAAAAAAACAAAAACAAATTAACATAACAAATTTTTTCTAAATATAGAATCTTATAAGTGCATAAGGATGTTCATTTTATCTTTGTTTTTAAGAGTGAAATGTTATAAATAGCCTGTCCCTTACTATCATGTGCTGGCAGATACATTTTGTGTATTCATGTTGCAAAAATCTTACAAAACCATCACCAATGCTAATTATGGAGAAAAAGTATCCTTAAAATTTTCATGACATGCCAAGGCCAATTAGCATATGATGTGGTTTCAGAGTTTAATACAAATATGTACATTCTATGCATATGTAGACAGATAAAATGAGATAAACAATCATTTACCAAGATACACTAAAATGAAAGCATCTTAGGCTTTTCAGTTTTTAAAATTTTATATTCACCTTTGAAAAGTTAATTTTAAAATGAAGTAAAATGGATCTCAGAGCATAAGAAAGTCTTTGATGATGACTAAATTAAAAAGTTGGCATTCTAATTATCTGTGGTTAATGATATAAAGTCTATCCTCAAATTAAATAGCCTCCTGTGAGAACTGACAGGTAGAAGCAAGATTTTATTGTATGTGTGTCCAGTGACAAATCTCACAATAATAATGTGTGACCAAGAAAGGCAGAATGTGACAGAGGAAAACTGAGAGCACCAATATAATTGGGTTCCTGCTGTATGCTGGGCACATGTGTGGCCTTGTGCTTGGTCTCCTGCATGTACTCTCTGGGTTAACTACTCTGGTGCTCAGTGATGAAGCACTTTGCAGAGTGATCATGAATCTGCCACATATCCCTTCCTCATTTTCCTCCTTCTGTGAAATATAGGAATGAGCTCAATGATTTAAGAGATTATTTCAGCTCTTAACTCTATTTGATACTAGTATGTCCCTGGACATAATTCTGAAAGGTTTTAGTGGGATCCATGATAAAGCATATGTTTGACAGAAAAAGAATATCAGCCAACTGGAGGTCTTGGGCTTGTTCTAATGCTAGGGAAGAGTGACCATCTGCATCAGAGTGTGCAGAGGAGTGCTATATGTAGACAAGGCCAGATGAGACAGAGGGAGATGGACAAACCCTGGGGTGGCAGGATGTGACCTAAAGTCTCAGCAACTCCACTGAGTGATCTCAAGCGATTTACTGATTTAAGCATTGACTTCTAACACCCCACCTGAAAGAGTGTTTAATAATAGATATGCCATCTTTTCTTACTGGCTTCCTAAATAAAGCAACATACCTGTAAAATACTTTAAAATGTGACAACAGTTAACAGAGTGCTAAGTACACAATAGTTGCTTAACAAAATTAGTTATAAATGCAAGAAATTTTTATATTAAAACCAAATTTTGTTATACTGGGACCACTACTTGTCGTTCACAGTTGAAATCTTCCAAAAATATGATCATTTCAGGAAAAAAAATAATTCACGATGGGTATTGGAGTCTTGAAAACATCACTAAACTTTGACCTAGCAATCCTGTTTTCTGGGATCAAGACTATGAAAAATACACCAGGAAAATAAGCATAACAGAATTGTATTTACAATAAAGAAAATTTAAAAGCTAGATAAATGCTCACCATGGCAAATTAAATATACTACAGTGTAATAACCTAGTAATTTTTTTAAAAAAATCATAGTAATTAAAATATTTGCAAAGGCATTAGAAATAAAGGAAAGGGGAAAGAAAAGATAGGATAATATAAAGAGCCAATAAAATATAAATTAATAGACGAACAAAAGAAGACTAGTAGAATAGAGGAAGGAGAATGGGTGAGGGAAGGATGAGAGACAAGCGAGAAAAAGGGAAGAGAAAAACATGATTATTAACTAAAATCAATTTCCATGCATGTATGAGATTATTGGGATGAGCTCAACTATTCAGTATAAATGTACAGCTTTAATAAAAACATCTTAATGTGATTGTATTAAAAAGTGAAGGCTTTGGGAAGTGATAAATGGAATGAGGGCTTTTTAAAAGAGACCCCAGAGCCTCCCTTGCCTTCCACCAGGTGAAGACATAGTGAGAAGATAACAATACACGATCCACTAAGGGGGCCTTCACCAGAAACTGAATATGTGCCTTGATTTTGGACTTCCCATCTTCCTTATCTGAGAGGGATAAATTTCAGTTGTTTATAAGTGATGAAGGAGGAGGAGGAGAAGAAATACTTCTTTGTATTTTATGAAGAAAGTCAAGATGCAAAAGCTAATATGAAAATTAATGTGTTAGAAATTATAAATATGGAATCTGGAAGCATTTGTTTTTAAGTTATGGGATTTTTCTAGTTTACTGATTTTTTCCCACATTATCTGTCATCATTAAGACATCATATAATCAGAAAGATAATTTGGCAATGAATGTGAAATGACCAGTTATTAACCAGTTACCAGAATGGGGGAGAGGCAGTAGATAATCAAAGTGGTGTAACAGAAAATCATAGTTCATATTATTTGTGTGTTCTAAAAGCATCACATGTCCCTACTATATTTAAGACATTTTGAGCACAGATTGACTGATTAGCTTTTATTTGGATTATGTTTCTTAAGAAAGATAGACAGCAAGAGATTAAAATTCAAAAGACAAGCTGGAGTACATTAAGATCTAAGACATATAATGTCAGTTTCAAGCAGTGTTTTTCTGAAAACGTGAAGAAACTGGAAAAGAGAGTGTAACAAAAAATAACATTGCTTGTTTAAAAAAATCTAAAACCACCACAGTATGAGTTAAGAAATAAGAAAAGGAATGAGACATAATTTCTACATAAAAAAAAACAAAAATAAGAATAAAATACCCTCCACCTCCACCTACAAGTGTCATTTATGCTGGTTCTTTTAATCCATCTTTGATAATGTGGTCACCATGTTGTAATCTAAGGTGAGATATCCTTGTCATTTTTTGGAGTAGAAGGAGGTTTCTGTTCATGTTAATTAGCTTTTCATTGCTGTGATGAAACTGAGACAAATTAACTTAAAGAAGACAGATGACTTAAAGGAGGAAAGATTTGTTTTGGTTCATGGTCTCAGAAGGTTCAGTCCATGGTTGACCAGCTCCAGGACTTCATGGTTGAAGGCCACGGCAGACAAAAGCTGCTCAGCTTCCGGCAGCCAGAAAGCAGAGGGTGGCGGTGCAGGTCAGGGACAAGGAACAGAAATACCCTTTCTGGATGTTCCCTAGTGATCTCCTTTCTCTAACTCTGCCCCACTTCCTAAAGTTTCTATCACTTCCTAATACGGCCATCAAATTAATAGTCCATCAGTGAATTAGTTCAAGAATAAGGTTGGAAACACTTCTGATACAATCACTTTCCAAAAGCCCCACTCTGAGCACTGTTGCCTTGGGGACCAACCCTTCAATGCACCAGACTTTGAGGGATATTCTAGGCCCAAGGCATAATACCCTTATTTTACAAGTTAATGTTCTAAACTTCTCTAGAATATGTGTTAAATTAAAGTGACTTCCTAAGGACAACATGGTGCCCCAGACTTGGAATATTTTAATTCAGACAACCATTCTCTGCAGAGTGCAAAATCTGAATCTTCAGAGAGACTCAAGCTGGTTTAATTGCTTTGAGTTTACAGATTGTATCCATCATTTTAGCTCCATTATGGGTAAGAATTGAAAGAATAAGATGTAATGCTTTGAGATCAATATGACTTTATTGAAATGGCCAGCTCCGATAAAGGCTACTGTATAATTTGGAAAAACTTGCATGACTTTATTGTATCTGATATCCTCATGAGTCAAGTGATGTGATTGGATTACATGAGTTAACACATGCAACCCTGTTGGGCACAGAGTGAGTACTCAATACATAAATGCTCTTCTTTAAAGGATACTTTAAAATAGTTTAGTACACTTAATAAGCAAAATTTAATGAAACAAAGTACTTTTAAACATGAAGTATCTTTTAAAGTTAAATATATTCACAACAGAGTAATGACTAAGAAAGCTGAGGGAAGAAACTAAAAACTTCTAGACTTTTCACACTATTTTATCTTCTCTCTAGGTAAAATGAAGGATGTGTGGATGTGTTTCTTCCCAGTTTAAAACTAATTTCTCTGCTTCTTTGTTGGTTCGCTTTGATTTTTAGAAACTCTGTAGACTCTTTTTTTCTTTTCCCTTTAAATTAAATCCTCCTCCTCAGATTATACATTAAATCAATAATTTAGAATCTTAAACATATATTTCCTACACCCTGACACACATAAAACTATCCTAGACTTTGTCTTGTCCTTCAAAGCAGAAAAGAAAAAATTTCCCTAGGTTTATTGTATGGATTTTCTTTACTTCCTATTCACAAGTAAACTCATGGCAAGTTATTAAAATAGCTGTAAATATGGCCATGATTTCTCTGGGATGGTAAAACCACTGAACACCACTAACTCTCAGGATGCTTGGTTCTCATTAACCTCATGAGTAATTGATACTTTACCAATTCATTCATTCTTTCTTTCTTCTTTCTTTCTTTCTCTCTCTCTCTCTCTCTTTTTTTTTAGCTCTCTTTGTTCTTGCCTTCTATGGAGTATTCATTTTCTTCTGCTTTGCTGATAGCTTCTTTGTAAAGTACATTTTTTTCTGCTATTGAGTCAGTACAGTTTGGAGTTTCCCAGGGCTTAATTTTAGCTGTTTTATTTTTCACTGAATAGTCATTCCCTGGGCGAATTCTTATACTCCCAAGTTTTCAATGATGAAAATTACATCTTATTGCAAGACAGCCCCTCCCAGCTCAGCCTTTGCAATATCTCCACCTGAATGCCATAGGAAGAACACAGACAGCATGTCCCCGATACCTTCATTCAGTGTTGGCTCCTTCAGGAAACAGCAATACCTTCCACTGAGCTTTTAAATCTAGAATCTGCTTCCACCCACATCCCATAGGTCCTGACCCCTGTACATTTCAAATCGCTTGCTCTGACCCACCCTGATAATTTACAAGTTCTATTTTAGATAGTCTCCTAAGTAGATGACTTGATCCCTTGCCAGGGACTTTTGTTACACTGCAGCCAGAGTGATCTATTAAAGACACAATTCTGAACTTTTAATTACCCTAGTAAAGAGTTTTAAATGATTTTCCTTCACTGTCATGAAAAATTCAAATCTTAAACATGGCTTTGCAGGCCACAAATGAGCTGACCCTCCTTCTATCTCTGGTATATTTGTTGTTCCACCCCCAACTTCTCTTTTGCATCATGATTTGGATGGTTGCATCCTCCTTTGTAGGGTTTTCTTATACAGTCTTCTCTTGTGAATAGAAGGACTTTTCTTTTTATTTTAGTTTCTCTGGTGTCAATTTATGTTTCAGTGTTCCACTTAGGTAAGCTAGTCTAATCTCCCCTAATTAGTGCCCTTCCCCTGTGTGTGTGTGTGTGTGTGTGTGTGTGTGTGTGTGTGTGTGTTTTCAGCTCTTATGCTTGCAATTATTTAATCCTTTTTAAAGAAATTTGAATTTTCTCTCTTGACTCAGGTGCCACTGAATAAGAATCTTATTTATCCTTTTTGTCAGTATATCTTCAATCTCTGGGACAGCGCTTGCCACAAAGTTGGCTCTCAAGAAACGGTTATTGACTTATTGAGGAACACACTGGTTTACTCATTTTTAAAATCAATGGAAAATAAATAAAAAATAGAGACAAGGAGAACAAAATGAAACAATTGAACCATCAGTCTATTTTTTGTGTTTTTTTTTTTTTTTTCATAGTGAAAACCACAAGGGATCAGGAGAAAATTTTCTTGCTCTTCTCACAGGACTTTTCCTCCTTCTCAGAGAACTGGTGAGGGAAGGTTAGGAAAAGTCCTGCCAGGCTGGATTAAGGCTGAAGGAAAATAAAGCCTGGCACACGCAGGTCTCTCACCAGGCCTCTGGCCAGGTCTCAAACCAGGCAGTAAAAAGGATCCCTAAGACTTTCCTTTTTGATCTGGCATGTTGTTAGGATGCTGATTATGATTTGAACTAGAGGGAAGGACAGGAAATAAGAGCTCACATTTGCAAAGGATTTCCTCTAGTTAAATAACCCCTCTAGGTAAGAAGCAATTAGGTAATAATAGAAACACTTGTCACTAGCATTAATTAACAACTGGGTACTAGGGCACTATTCTAAGTCATTGTATGCATAATCTCTTTTATGCTTCACAGAAATTTTATTGAATAGATATTTTCATATTCCTTTATGGACACTAAGTCCTGAGGAATTCATTGGCTTTCCCAGGAACTTGAAGTTTAAAGGTACTAAGATCTCCATTCTAATCCAGGAATCCTGCATGCTGAACTGGGCTCTAGGACACTCTGGGCAGTGCTTTATAGACTCAAAATAGTCTTCCTACTTGGGTTTTATATGAAGTTAGCAGGATGAATCCTGATGAAAATATTTTCCTTTAAATTTCCCCCATTTTCATAACCTGATCCTTTCATTGTTTTCTCTTCTGCAAATAGGAAAATCCTCAAGCGTTTGTTTTTTTAATGTTGCAAACATGTAAAAAAATCAAGTGTGTCCATTCAACTTTATAAAAAATGAGTGTACTACGTTATTTTCAAATGCATTTACCTATGGTTTTGACACCATCATATTTCTTTTTTTAAATTTTTCAAAGATGCACATATTTCAGAAGGTTGTAATTTATTCTTGGATTCGCACTGGGAGAAATCAGGCTTCATTGTCAGTAAAAGCTAAGGCACATGGATGCTCCTAACTGGGGGATAAGAATTACTTGATAGGTAACATCAGAAAGGGCTAAATGGATTTTTGATTAAATTTTCAAAATGCTTGCTCGTGTGGATCAAGTAGAGAGATTTTTAGCCTCAGAGGTAAATCTTTTTACACATCAAAGTGTTAAAAACTAAAGGCCTATTAATGCACTTTCTTCTGTTATGGTATGATGTAATTTAGGGTGTCAGAAGTAAGCCATGGTCTGAAATATCTCCACATTAGTCTGCACAAGGTGTTCAAAATTCCAATAATTTCAACAAAATCCTTCTTTCCAGTTGAGGTAATATTCCTAGATAAAATGTTTGAAGAAATAAGTTTGTGTCAAAAGTAGTCATTAACACATTGATACCCACTGGTTCTCAGATATTGTCTGGCAAGAGTTGAGAATGGTTTTAAGAGGCAAGATGAGCAGGTATGAGTGCTTTAATCACATGTGATGGGCAGTTTAGATGAGGCAAATGAATACCTTGAGAATGGGGAAGAGAAAAAAAAGAAGTTGGGGCAACCTCGTCCTGGAAAAGCATCCTGTTGCATTGTGGTATCTTCTAAGGGGCTTTGGAAAAATCCCGAAGCCGATGATGTTTCTATCTGCAACCCAGACATGATATTGCTTTAGAAACAAAGGCAGATGTGCACAGCTATCAGAAATGGACAAGATTGTTAGGCTCATGAACCCACAGTATCCTGAATTTGATTGTCCCTAAGCGACATGTCGGGGCATCCGTGTTCTCTAAGAACTCAGACTTGAGTCCATCTGAGGTGGGTCCTAGCAATCTGTATTATTATTGACAAATCTCTCATATCATTTTCATAATCAGTCACATTCATAGAACCCTGGTCATTCAACAGATCAGAACAGTTGAAAGAAAAGAAGGCACTTGCCCAAAATAACATGGTTATGAGATTCTTGCTGAGTTAAAAAAAAATCTCAAACTTTCAATTCCAAATGCATGTTCTGTCAGCTGCACGAAGCCCTCCCCAGCTGTGCTTTGATTTATCTTGATATAAAACTGGCCGAATGCCTTTTTCCTCTTTCCTTCACTGTGATTCTTACCATAAGCGACAACTCCAGATAAATCAGATGAGAAGGGTGGGGAGTAAAGATGTGATTGTCCTGGTGTTAACCTTTTAATTAAATCAATTGCTTGTGCCTCTAATAAAGGGAGTGTTTAAATGGAAAACAGAAGAGACTCAGAAGATGACATACTAAATGCCCTCATTTATGGGCGATGCAGAAGGCAGCAATGCCTGGAAGCCCACATTCTTCCGTTTGAATGGAGGAGGACTCTAGAGATTAGAATTCTGCAGAGCCCTGAGTTGTTAGAAACAATACTTCAGGGCCACAGATGCTCTGCAGTGGCTCCACTCAGCCGGAGGAGGAGGAGGAGGAGGAGGAGGAGGAGGGGTGAGGCCATCCCCAGAGATCACCTATTAGCAGGTTGGAGAACGCCCAGGAAAGCAGGCTGCCTTGTTATTAGTGGCAAATGAACTGTGGATGATGCTGTCAGTCAGCGTCTCTCCATCGGCCCAAGTTCTCCATTCCACATCGTTCGCATATGGTGTTGTTTTTGGAATTACACTCAGGCTGGGTTTGAAGTCTGCTTCCCCGGTTCTCAAAAATGGCTGGTAGCCAAAGTGCTTTTGTATTAGAGAACTAATTGGGGGTGAGGAGAGGTGATGCGGTCAGTTCTGGAGATAGGGCAAAGGAAAATGTCTAGAGAATCTATTTTTAGTTACCTTGGCGCCTCAATTGGCCACTCGGAGAGGGAGTTGCTCAGAGTCGTCAATAAGTGGATCCCTAATGTACCACACCTGAACCCTAATGAGTGCTTGCCATTACACACTGTCACAGCAATGGCGTATTTCTCACCACTGTCTATTCAGGTCTCTTTGCCTACTCTACCTGTACTTCTTTTGTGTCAAAATGCAACATGGCACAGCTTGCCCTAAAACAGGCTTGAGCTTGAATACCAGTTTCCTCATGTTAGAGGTATGACATATGGATTTAGTGGGCTTTCCCTGGGTTTTTGTGTTCTGTTACCAATTGAGGACAATAATTTTTCTCTTCATTTTTTTATAAGTAAGAATTCATTTAAATTAATGTCACTATCTAGCAGATGAAATTGTTAGATTATATGTTCCTTGAGAACATAATCCCACCCTCCGGTTTGTCCGTGTTGTAACACCAGAACTCTCCAGGGAACTTGTTTTAGAAAAGAATTGATATATGTAATTGAGTGAATGGATGGACTTAACGATTAAAAATGGCACAGGGCAAATTTAAATTCCTCACAAATACACCTATTCTCAATTCCTTTATGCAACCTGATAATCCACACTGATTACCTTGTACTCAGAATTTTGTGCACACTTTATGACTATAACATCTACTTAACTGATATTTTTACTTATTTTATTTGCAAGTTTTTTGACTACAATCTGTATGTCCAATCCTATGATTTCTGAGAGACTTCACATGTTTAAAACATGCCCTCCTAAGGTAAAAGTGTATACAGATTTACACAAAAAAATATAGTCATATGGTATACAATGACATTTTGGCCAATGAGGAATCAAATATGTAAATGACATTGTGTCCCACAAGATCATATCCTCTAGAGATGTCATAGCTTCCTTACTTTGTCTAAGTACACTCCTTAAAGTTTACACAATGCTGAAATCACCTAACAGTGCACTTCTCAAAATGGATTCTTCTTCTTAAGTGATGAGTGACTATCCTAATTTCAATGTGATATGTTTGGATAGGGGAAGGAATAGACAAAAGGGAAACATTAGAATAGAGGCACTTAAGACACATGGGTGACACAGGATGTTTTCTAGAACATTCAATACTACCAAAATATGCTACATCCAAGGTTTCCAGGTATGTTTCTACATGTGTGTATGAGTATATGCCTATATATGTGTATATGTCTTAAATATTGATGTTTTTATAAATAAATATTATTTACATTTTCATAGAACTCAGTAAAATCTGGGACAGAGAGCTATTATATGGTTTTAGCTGAGATTTCTTCAGCTGTCGCCTTTATTTTTAAGTTATTCTTACACTATCAAAAGAATGATTCAGAAGCTAAAGAGTTCTTTACTATATTATGTATAATATAGTAAAGAATATATTTATAGAGAGAATTTAGTAAAGAACTCTCTCTTTCTCTCTCTCTCTCTCTGTACACACACACACACACACACACCACATATATATACATATATATGTAGGATTTAGTAAATCTTGCAGAAGTTAGGCAACATTTCTTGCTGGTAGACTATTTCTTTAATTAATAAATAAAAGGACAAATTTCACACTACTGTAGGGCTATCCTCCCAGCAGGATATTTTTATCCCAGGAAGCTAACCCACCAAATGGGGCTACATAGATATCACACATGGAGTTGCTCTTTTGAATTGTGCTGGGAAAATGGACATAGCTTGGAAGACACATTTTTTAGACTTAATTGCATCCCATCCTACCTCCCCTAGCAACTGCACACAGTGCAGACTCAAATAATTTTTGATTAACCTGTATTTGATTTTGAAGTGTAACTGGGTATTATGAGCTCTCAGCTCAAGCTGAATCCATACCAAACTCCCTCAGCAGATTTCTTAATAATAACGCAAGGCCCTTGCAATGTTTCTATGCTTCACCATATACCCTGTAGTTGTAATTCAACCTTTGAGATGTTCTCTTCCTGACAGCTGATGTCAGAGTTTCTTGGAATGTAGTCTATCTGTCTTGAGCAATAGAAATATCCAAGAGCTGAGGCTGGAATACTGTTTTTGTACATTTAGAATTTAAGACAGATGAGATTGTGAAATACTATGGAAAAAGCTAGTATAACTTTTAACTAACTCCCCTCCCTCTAATGATAGAGATGAAAGACAGTGCTCTGAACCTCATACACAGAAGGTGCTAAGTAAATGTAAAACGTACAAAAGTTCTTGTGCATATATTTTAGACAAACATTTTAGTGGGCAAAGTATATGATTTCTAAAATCCAAGTAATATATAATTTATTACCTTGGAGGCTTGGGAGTGATTTGTTCAGCTCTTTAGATACAAAATAAGGAAAGTTATAGTGACCACATGCATGAAACACACACACAGCGAATAGAGGTTGACATCTATTTTGGGCAAGAAATTTGACAAAATATTGGCTAGAGAAATTCCTGCCACATCATTGACTGTCTTGAGCACAGGGTGAAAGGATTTATTGACTTCTTACTGTGATTCTAGCATGCTGTAAGGCACACCTCATGCATACATCATACCCCTAAATATCCCTACAAGATTCACTGATGTGTCTCCCTTCTTTTGCCAGGAAAGATGAAGCTTAGAGAATATAAAAAGCATTACTTCATTTACCAAGTTAAGAAATGGCAGAACTTGGATTTGAATTCAGATCTGAGTCAATGTGTATATTTTTAACAAAACATCCATTTAAGCCATTTAAGTCCTTAAGCAAAGTTTCATCTGTTGCTAGGCAAAGCTCAGATATTAAAAATACTTGTTTTTATCATTTTTAATTTTGCTTAACTTTGCTTTTGCTATTTGAGTCTTTTTTCCCTGTGTTTTCCTGCTCCCTAAAGACCATATTGCTGGCTACTGCTGTTGATAAGTACATTTACCAGTAACTAATGCTGTCCAAAGAGCACTCCAACCCAAAGAGGTTGGGATTTTAATACAGTTTGAAAATTGCTTTCAAGATATAAAATTCCTCCTCAACATACAATGAGCTACCTATAAACCCATTGTAAGGTGAAAGCATCCAAAGTTGAAAAACACATTTAATACACTGGATGTACTACTTATTACAGTTAGCTTAATTGATGTTCAATGTGCCTACAGTTAGGCAAATCATCTAACACAAAGCCTATTTTATCATAAAATGATGACTACATCATGTTATTTATTGGATATATGTATCCAAAAAAAGAAAAAAAAAAAAAACCTCTGGCAACATACACTGCACAGTGGCACAGTGCCAGTTGTGTCTTTCCTGGTCACATGCCTGATTTGGAACAGCAGGGAGCTATAACCATCCAGCATAATGAGAGAGAGGATCATATTGCGGATCACTGGCAGCTGGGGGTGGGGGTGGAGGGGAGTTACAATTCAAAATTTGAAGTATATATTCTGTGTGAACCCTCTATGTAAACTCATAAAATCACATCCATATAATATATAATGTTATTATATAATAATGTTCTGTGATGTATAATATAACCATACATAATATGTATGATCAGAAGTGGAAATATCTAAGTTGGGAATTACTTTTGTTGTCAAAGGCTCAATGGTACATAACAGAATGAGTCTGAATTTTGAAGAGGGACAAGGAGGAGTTATTTTCATGACAGGGGTCCTCAAAACACATTCAGCTAGACACCTTCCAGAGACTGAGTCTCTGGACTATTACAAGAGGCTCATCTAAGGCTGAGGTTGTGGCTCAGAGGCAGAGGGCTTTCCTTGCACATGTGAGGCACTTGGTTCAATCTTGAGCACCACATGAAAATAAAGAAATAAAATAAAGATATATATTTTTTAAAGGCTCATCTGTTTATTCACTACATGGCTATTAGTATAGCTCTGTGCCAGGAGTAACAAAGGCTGTGCATTGTTTTAAAAACTTAGTCTGAAAATGCACATGCTAAATACTACTTCCATGATGATGATTATGATGATGATGATGATGTCTAATGTCTACTGATTCAATGGAGATACTATAAGTGTTTTTTTTTTATAAATAAATTATAACTGTTTTTAGTTGGAGAAAATGACATCACATGAAGATAGACTACCACATTCAACAGAAAGGAAATATGAGAGAGCATGGGACATACAGGTAATGTCTAAGCTCCTTGAGCTACTGTAGCAAGACATGGGAGACTGGGGTTTAAACAACAGTTATTGCCCACAGTTATGAAGGGTGGTAAGTCCAACATCAACCAACATGGTGGATGATATGGATATGATTGCAGGGGAGGATCTACTTCCTGGTTTGTAGATGGCCACTAAACCCAACATGAGGGCTAAACATAAAAACCTAATTACCTCCTAAAGACCCATCTCTAAATACTATCTTAAGGTTTTAAGATACGTATTTGAGGGGAACAAATATTCAGCTCATTTCAGATAATTACAAAGCATATTGTACAGGTATAGAAAAAGGATTTTGAGCAAATAATCAAAGATGAGAAGGAGCTGTCAAAGGGGCTGTTAGTGTTTGTTTAAGGAAACAGAAATATACAAAGCCTGGAGAATATGATAACACCAAAGGATATCAAGCAATTATGAAAAAAGCAATGTTTCTATTTAAAGCCATGAGAAATAAAGTTTTTTTGTGAGTAATCCTCTGGGAAGAATTTAAGTTCTGTCTTTGAGAGCACCTCACACATTCTAAGTGCTAGGCAACTAATTGCTAACTGAATATAGGAATGTAATTTTTTTCTTTCCAAAGTAAGGATAATGCAAAGCACTTATAACTGTCAATCTCTCCTCCTACCCTTCGATCTTCCATGCACTGGTAGAAAACACAACCAAAGAGATGAGATTATTGATCACAGATGCTTTCAAAAACAGGAATTTGAGAATGTTTTGCAGTGAGAGGCAGTGTCCACCAGGTGGCAACAGCGGTGAATCTGGTCCAACTGGGCTGTCTTTCTATTTATTCTATTGCATCTTAAGTGAAAAATGATTTAAAAAAGCATAATTTCTTACCTGGGAAATTATGATGTTCTCATTTCACACTTGAATCATTTATACTTAGGAGAAGACTTTTGAAAGAGAAGGAAGAGTTGTTTTTTGTTTTTTTTTTTTTTCCCCAAGCGTAAAGGAGACAATTTCAGTTAGAGATGATTTTTAATTGAGACTTGAAACAGATACTTTGAAAAGACTTCTGTATCACATGATAAAGAAAATTGGGAAAGGAAAATGTGAATTTCCAATGAAAGTCTAGAACATGATTTTTACAGAAAGACATTTGGTATGCATACATAACTTACTGAACCTTCCACAAGCTCTGAAAATTCTTAAAGGAAAAATAATGATATTCAGATATGGTTATTTATATGCAGAGCTTGTAGTGGAATGGAAGCAAAAAAGATGTGGATTCCAGTCCTACAGATGCTAGAAACTGGCTTTTTTTTTCACCTGCTAAATATTTTTTTCCTTTTATGTACTTTATTTTTCTCATCTTTTATAA